>NC_087323.1:4424000-4727875 GCF_037043105.1 Vanessa tameamea
TGTTTTACGCATAGGTATGTAGGATAGTTAATAGTGAAAGTGAATCCGTATGTTATATATTTACCTATTGAACCTTTTTTGTTACTTTTCTTTGTTTTTTTTTTTAACTTCAAACGCATGATAATGTTGGCAAATAAGCGTTAAAATGGATTTAATTCTCACACAACACTGTTGATTATTATTTCAAATCAAACCATTTTATTTTTATTATTTATTATACTAATAAACCGTTGTTGTAATAATTTATGTATTTTTTTCTGTTAATATGAACTCATATGAATATAATACGCGCATAGTTTTATTTCTTGATAATCCACTTAAATATTTTTATACCGCTTACAAAATTAATTGCACATGTGCAATAAAACAATGGTATGAAATATTATGTTTTATTATGTCTATATTTTCTTACACATTTACAAATGTCATAATAAGAGTATAAGACACGAATTTTAGCTTCCGTGTTATAAAAGAGGTCCAGTATAATACATAAATTTAGATTTACAAGTGCATTGCGTTCTTTATTATATCTCTTGTGATTATACTATAGTAAAAATGAATTAGTATTTTATCTGTTATTATTTCGGTTTTTTTAATATAGTCCATATGCGTGTTTGAGATCTGTGAATAATTTATGACTACAGTTTTTATATATTTATTATTGTTCCGTTAGCTTTCTCTTTAAAAATATCCTGGAATGACGTATTTTCGTCTGCGTTCCATCAAATACTAAAAATACATATCAAATGTTTGACTTTATTTTAATTTATTATTTAACTAAATGTAGTTAATCATTTTGGAATCGATCGACACTTCTGAAATATCATTTGCAACACGCAAAAACAAATAAATGTGTTTATATTATATACATAACAGAATCGTAATATTTTAAACAAATTCTTAGACAGTAAAGCAAAAGTGCACGATTGCTTGAATCTCAATGCTTAAAAAGTAAATTTTAAAATTTTTATCACAGAATTTTGTCATAGCAAAAATCTTAGCTAACTTATCTTATATGTAAATATATATAAATAATAAATACATTCGTTTATGTATGTCGGTGGCAACTAGCTTAATTAGCCTTTCAATCCAATGAGCAGTTGACATTCCGCCAAAACATCTTCCCTTCATAGAAAAGGTTCATTTGCTAGAATCATTTAAAAGTCTCATTCAGTCCTCTGGTTGAAAGGCTAGACTGTTAATTAAAAGGCTAATTAAACTAGCTGGCTTCGAAATAATTATATACCAAAGTCATTCAATTTAACCTTTAGAAAATTAAAGTACAAAATGAGTACAGAATACAGAGTTCTGGTACTCATTTTCTACTTTGAACAGGGCAATTTGATATTTTTAGGCCGTTTTTTATAGAATTGTTAATACGTACAATAAAATAAAAAAGGTTGTTATGATAGGATTCAATTAAGTTGATACAATATACGAGGCAAGCTAACACTTATACTCATACAAGAAAATTAAATGTTTCGACGTATTGCAAGGCAGGCCGGGTATTATCTTTTATAGGTATTAAAATTAATTATTTTGTATATTAATCTTCACTCAAATAATAAAGTCCCACAAAAATTGACCTGAGAAATACTAGGTAAGACTATAAAAAAAAAACGTACTCACAAAATTTTTAATGTACGTTTTTTATTTGAATAAATTTAAATTAATCAGTTTTAAGTATTAATTATTTTAATGTTTTATTTATTTTGTAATAAAACTGCAACTATGTTTAAATGAATCCGACTAGCAATTGTTAGTAATCTTATCTGACACATATTTTTGTAGTTTTTTGAAGCTGGACACTGCGTGGGAGTCATGATTTCAAGCAGTTATCAAACTAATCTTGCTGAGTTAGGTTACTATGAAATTTGGAAGAAGTGAGTGAATATTTAAGTTTTACCTTTTATATTATTGATATAATTTTTTTACGTAAAATAATATGACACTTTTTTTTTTAATTACAAATAAGCGCTTTAAAGTAAAAATTATTTCCTAGAACTAGATTTGTATGTATTCTACATATATTATGTTAATATCTTAAAAATGCAGCCATGGCCTGTTTTTTATTGCAATACGGATTAAAAGTAGGTACTTTCGTTAAGTTCATAATTTATGGGTACGCTTATCAAATAAATAATTAAAATTAATTGTTATTTCAATAATAAAACGTACTTTTACATTTCCAAAAAAATCAGAGAGGGATACGACGCCATTCACTTAGAAGGTTATCATAAACACGTCATTCAATTTAATATAATTTCAAGTATTTACTATGTATTTGCGTGACAGTAACCGTACATATAATAATTTTAAATAATTGAAACTTGATGAATTTATTATTAATTAAAGTTTTTTATTTATTTTTATAATTTTATTTTATTTTCGCATGAGTGTTTATTTATGTGTTTTCAGCTGACTTTTAATTCTTAAAGGTAAACTCTTAAAGGGAAATATATTTATTTATAAACTTATTAATGCCGTCAAAAAATTCTCGTGTCCGGAAGTTCGCAGTCTTGTGCATTATAATAATATACCCTGTTCTAGTTTCCCTTGAGAATTGGTTCCCCGTGGTCTAAATCAGTTAGGAGAACATAATCATTATTGTAAAATCTGGATTACTTCTTTATTATTATTACTACTATAGCAAAGCAAGAAAAAATGTAACCAATTGGACCTGTGTTTTTACATCTAGCAAATATCATATTTTGCATATGTAATATTAGTATGGATAAAAACATTCAGGACTATATTTTACTTAGTTAAATTACTCTTTGGGTTATTATTTGTGTACAATAAACAGATTAACAACAATTACTACTTTTATAATAATACAGCTCTGTTAGAGCCTGCTGAGTAGCTCCGCTGGATATGCTTGCTTTTTTTGATCTCGCTGGAAAAACACATTGCGTATTTCCCCTACATGAAGTAGGTAGTACGTGAGACGCACTGGCGCCGGGCCGGGCGACACGAAACTTATTTAAATTGTAAGCAGTTAGTTTCGGTTCACAATCTTTTGAAAGTTAACAATTTCACGAGATAGATTATAATCTAACGATATTTATAATTATACAGTGTGTGACATATACCTATATATGTTTTTTATATCATTGGTAGGCGGATGATCAAATGGGCAGTCTGATGGTAAGTGGTCACTACTGGCCACATTGTCTTTCAATCTGTTATATATATAATTTATATGACTTACGTGTATATTTACGTTTAAATGTTATGTCAAAAAGAAGTCCATCAAGATAATTATAAATGCATAATATTTTGCTATTAGCAAGTACCAGTTAGTTATAACAACATTAATAGTAATGTCAAGATAAAGGTATTTTAGAGATTGTCTGCTTTATCGTTTCCCGTGTAACTTTATCGCTCTAAGTTAAGCATGGGTATAATTTATCTTCTAAAGGTTTAGTTGATTCCAAGATATAGTTAAGAACAAGATTATTACAAACCGCAATGACGAACTCGTTAACGCGGTGCCTTAAATGATTCTATGAATAAAGAAATGATTTATGATTCTTAAGACGGATATAAGTAATGCTAAATTACTAGTGTGCGTATGTTAATAATAATAATAAATATTGGACATCACATACATTACTCTGATCCCAATGTAAGCAGCTAAAGCACTTGTGTTATGGAAAATCAGAAGTAACGACGGTACCACATACACCCAGACCCAAGACAACATAGAAACATGAACTTTTTCTACATCGACTCGACCGGGAATCGAACCCGGGACCTCGGAGCGGCGTACCCATGAAAACCAGTGTACACACTACTCGACCACGGAGGTCGTCATTTTTTTTTTATTATGTTAAGTTACTTGTAATTACAAGTTGCTACTGTAATGATCGATGTCAGGTTGGAAATTAGATGTGTGCTTGCGGAGTGAGCTACTTGGATTACTTGGATACTAAGAAAAAATGTGGAGATATCGAAATAAAAATACACTTTATTCACGTAAAATTTGACAAGTGAAATTCAATAAGGTAAGAGTTGGTGAATCTTTACAATATTTATAACTGTGTTACCTATTAAATCGAAAAGAATCGTCAGAACAGAGTAGTCAATCTTAAAATTAAAGATTGGTAATATTTTTAGGAAATATATATAAAATCATAAGATACTAAATAAATTAAGTTTTTACTGATAAGTAATAACAAAAATTCAAAAGGGATCATGGGATTAGTAAATAGTTATTTTGTTTTTATTATTTTTAAGGAAATGCTTATATATTGCCCATCGTGGCACAGAAAAGAAAATAGTTTGTTGTTTATATAGAATTAATTCTTACGCTTGGGAGTGAGAACAACCATTTTTATTTAGATTTTGAAATGCGTTCTAGTCTTGATAAAGCCTCATCATTGAGAAGCCGCATCATCGTTGAGAATTATCGGCCATTGTCGAGCAAGAAATAATTAAAAACTGCGATACTACAATAAGTTAAAGATGATGGTCCAATTTTACTTTTATTTCAATATCGTTGAAATTTTAATTATTAAAAGTTAATTAAACTAAATAATATATATATATATACAAATATTTTCATTGTATAAAAATTGTGCTATTTTTTCGACTTTAATATTATATATTTGGACACTTAACATTATAAATGTCATGTCTTATTTTTTTTAAATAAATTTTGTACTCGATTGTTTTAAAAAGTTAAATCGATTTCGTTTATTTTATTCCTCTTGTAGTTAACAGATGGACGTATATTAATATCCTTTATATATTATAGCTATTATTATTTTTTTTCGAATATAACCTTTAGATGGATAATTGAGTTAAAATTTGATTAAAATTGTCTGGAAATAATTGTTTTGCCAATAATGACCATTATTTCGACCTCTTGGAACAAATGTCCGTAGATCCAGCTAAGAACAATTTATTAAATAATTTTAAAATCTTTTAAATTTAGACCCTTCTAAAGTACATATTTTTTTATTTGGCTGCTCCAGTCTAAGGTGTAGTGCGCTCGTCTGGAAGATGCCTATAGTAATCCATATTATCCATATTAATATTATAAATGCGAAAGTAACTGTCTGTCTGTCTGTCTCGCTTTCTCGAAACCACTGGACCGATATAAATGAAATTTGGTACACAAATAGTCTAGAGCCTGAGAAAGGACATAGGCTACTTTTTATTTGGAAAAAGGTGCTGTAAAAGGTTGAAAAGGGGGATGAAAAGTTGTAAGTTGTTGAAAGTATTGTCATTTTTAGAATTTTTAGAACTAGAAGCTTAAAACTTACATTTTTGGTTGTATACTTATAAACAAACATATCATGACACCCACTAAGGAGGGAATTTTGAGAATTCTACCCCTAAAGGGGTGAAATAGGGGTTGAATGTTTGTATGGAAGTTCGTAATTTTTTAAGTTAGGAACATGAAACTTTATTTTTGGGATAGTGATTAAAAAGGAGTAGATACTTATTTAACTGTTTCTGCATATTCTTCCCCTACGGGGGTGAAATAGGGGTTGAAAGTTTGTATAGAAGTCCGTCATTTTTAAGATAGAAACATGAAACTTTATTTTTAGGATACTGATAAAAAATTAGTAGATACGTATTTAAGCGTTTCTAGATAATCTACCACTAAGGGGGTGAACTAAGGGTTGAAAGTTTTTATGGGAATCAGTCATTTTTTAAGTTACAAACATGAAACTTTATTATTGGGATACTGATTAAAAATGAGTAAATGCGTATTTAAGTGTTTTTTTATATTCTAGCACTAAGGGGGTGAAATAAGGTTGAAAGTTTTTATGGAAGCCGTAATTTTTTAGGCTAAGAATATGAAACTTTATTTTTGGGATACTTATTAAAAATAATTAAATATGTATTTTAGTGTGTCTAGATATTCTACCTCTAAGGGGTTTAATAGGGGTTGACATTTCGTATATAGGATAGTCTGGGAGACCGGCATTTTTGAAGTTCGAAGTAGGAAATTTTATTTTTGGGCTGCCGATTAAAAATGAGTAGATACGTATTTGAGCGTTTCTTGATGTTTTACGCCTAAAGGGAAAAAGTAGGGGTTGACATTTCGTATACAGGTTAGTCTGGAAGTCCGCCATTTTGAAGTTAGAAGCATGAAATTTTATTTTTGGGCTACCGATTAAAATAAGTTGATTCGCATTTAAGGGTTTTTGGATATTTTACGCCTGAGGAAAGAAATTGGGTTGACATTAAGGTCACAAGAAGGTCTGGAGTTGATTCCACCGCGATGCTCCAATTCGGATAGAGGTCTCCAACATATGTGGTGGAATTTAATTAAAATTATACACATTCATCTCTTCAATGGTCTTGGGCTTGCTTGGGTTTGAACCCGTAATTATCGGTTAAGACTCACACGTTCTATCCAATCGGCTATCTCGAAGACACCTTAAAAATAAACTGATCGTAAAGGTTAGGAAAAACAGACGTCATAGACAGAGGGATACTCCATATTATATCGATAATATAATTACTTTATATTTAGTGTTCATGTTTGTTAGAAATTCGTGCAGATATAAAACAGTTGATTATAGAGAGATTAATTTTAAAATCAATCCGTAAATCGTCGTTGTGTGCCAGTTTTTGTAACGATAATAACACAAAAATGTTTTTATAATAGTCGAGATTACTGTTCTGAGTTCATTTAAAACGCATTGTTCGTTTTCTGATTCTTTGAAGGTTATTTGTTTTCGTACTGTAATGGTAATTTAACTAATGAATCGAGCGTTTTCAAACACGTCATTCTAATCACGGCTTGTAATTTGATATCGGTTTCTATGTTAATTGAGTATTTTAATCAAAATTCAGTTTAAGATGCATTAGATAAGGACTTAATTTCATTAGATAAGGTCTTTTTTACCATTTTCACAAAAAGATATATCGACACTTTTGAGTATGCGATTTTGAATTGAGTATAGATTTAATAAATATTTTGTGTTTATCAGCTTAAGTTATATATTTTGTTGATTGACTTTGGAAATCGTTGCTTCTGGCAGCTTCTGTTGCGTGCGTTTTGTATATCGGTGTGATCTATACTAATATTATAAATGCGAAAGTAGCTCTGTCTGTCTACATGTTGCTCTTTTACGGCCAAACCACTGAACCGAATTTGATGAAACCCAACGTACAAAACGCGAGCGAAGCCGCGGTAGACTACTAGTTTATAAGTATGCAAAGACAAGAAAGTTCAGAAACTGAGGTTCTGTGACGCAATGTTATTTGTGAAAACGTGTAGATAAATTATATAAAAATAATTTTCACAGAGAAACCTTAGTTAGAGTCAGAGAAATATTTCTAAATATTGTGGTCCATTATTTAATTCAACTTAGTTGGTGTTACCCTTCATGTTTTCTCAATTTTGTACACCAATATGCGCAGAACATAATTTGAGACTATCGAAGCGGTTTGTGGTACATAGCAGTACGATGATGCTGAGCTCATGTTTGACCACTATACATATATACGCATAATTTAAAAAGCACATTTGCGATCAAAGTCAGTCTTTTAAATATAGTACACGCAGTAACACCATATCTGATATATATCTTTTGATTCACGAAAGCGCACCCCTTTGCGTTAAATAATACCTAAATAATCTAATTTTTATTTTGCTGTCTTTATTCATACATGAGTCATCTCACACACACTAATACGTCTTATAAGCACGAGCGACGCTCATACTAATGCACGGTGAAACATTTAACGTGGAGGGGAGCGCCTTCGTAAAAGAATAGATCTTTATAGTAAACTAGCTGAACCTGCGGCTTAACCTTACGAAATTTATGAAAATACCAATAGCACACAAACCGTCAACACCTATTTTAGCCCCTCGAGGGGTGAATTCAAAAAACTAGCCTATTTCCTTCCCCGAGGCTCAAACTATCTCCACATCAAATTTCATCTAAATCGGTTTAGAGGTTTAAGTGTGAAAAGTTGACATACAAGGCTACTTTCGCAAGTGTATATTAAATGTACATTAGGTGCATGAGATGGATCAGATGATTTTATAAAAAAAAAAAATTTTAAAAGGAACATTGCATTGAACAAAAATTACCTTGAATTGCATACAGTGCGTGTTACGTATGCCTATAACATATTTAAAATGTACGATAGTAAATAAATGTTTATTGTTTAATATAATAAGATATATTAGATCCAAATCAGTGTTCAGTCCTCTCACAGATCTAAGTGTTTTCCTCCAGCACTTCTCGTAATACTCATATTATAGTTTTTACCTGTTTTCCTCGGTCCGTTGAAGTTGATATATATTTATGTTATCAAAGTTTTTGTTATTCTTCATGATTTAAATCTGTATTCTAGTTTATATAAATATAAACTACGATAAATATATGTATAAATAATAATTTGATTTTCGTTTTTTATAAGCCTGTTTAATTTTTCATTGGATAATAGGTGAGTTTATTTTGATTTTGATTTTTAACGGTACCTGTGTGATTCAAGGTGTTATTTTCACAACATAGATAAAATTTTGTGCGCATTCTACTCTCCTTATGAGTGGATCTCTTTTGTCCAACTTTAGGTAATTTCCGGCCTGCTACATAATATATATATATATTAGCCCAGAAATATTTTGATTTTTCGAAATATTAATTATATTTTTTATTGTATAATATTAAATAATTTTAAACAAAAGTTACATTTTTTAAAATATATTTTATCTTTTTAACATTTTATTTTAAAAATTTAAGTACATTTAACTTACTATATCTCTGACATGACATGGCCCTCCCTATAAAGGGAAATTATTTATATACGCCAGTCAGTTGAGTAACTACACTCCTTCAAAATATATTGGTAAAACCTTCGATTTTTTTTAAATAGTAATTATTGTTTTAATTTTATTTAATTATTTAATACTTTGTAATTAAATAAAAGCAACAATTTAATTATTTAATTTTTTTTCTTAAAAATCGTTAATTACATATAAATTAAAAATATAATGTATATATTTTCATATAAAAATATAATAAATATATTTAAATTATAAGAAAAATACTATATTATACTTCATTTAGACTAAATAAAATTTATTAAAATGCTTTAGAAAATGATAAGTTAAAAATACTTCGAAAAAAAATATATCTTTGATGAAAGCATTGCTAGATTTTCGTCTTTGTTCTGTGATACATATTAACATATGATACACCTAGGGCGTGCGGTTGTATTGATCTGAGGACAAAATGATTCATACATTTATATAGTAGCCAGTTGATATGGTTCCCATGGCAAGTGCTCGCCGAACCAGGGCCGGACGGTAAGTTTAGAGGGGGGGCTAACACTACATAGGGGCCCACCGAAGACATATCTTAACGTAGACTTGAATTAAATTAATTGAATGGGTTTGATTAATTGCAGGACTCGCAGGGCTGTAAACCATACGATCTGTTTAATAAAGTTTTTTAAAATTTATTAAATTAAACAGCTTATTTAATTAAACAGGATTATTTCGCACTATCATCTATTTTTGATTTTGACTTAACTTAGCTGGGGCCCCCTTTGACTCCACGGGACCCTGTGCTGATGCCCAAAAAGCCATGTGGTCGATCCGGCCCTGCGGCGAACACCAGTAACACTGATGAAGTTACCTTTTTCGTGACTGCTCGTTGGTTGTATTATCTGAATAGTACGAGCGCATATTCAAAATGCACTCTCATTATTTTTTCAAAACGCGCCAAAAGTATAACTTCCAAAACATATATAATACATATTATTTTTTCTTAAATAAAAATATCAAATTTATAATGGTTAAAACGGAATACCCTATGAACCCTTTCTTGATTGGTTAAAAAAAACAATCAAGACCAATTTTTAGGATTTAAACATGCATATTAGAACAAATCGACTGACATAAGAGACACAGTTTACAATCACTTTTTTTTTTATTACGACGACAATTTTTAATTGTTTGTTTGTTTCGCTCTCCTGTAATTTATTATGGACTAAATGGATCTGTGCTGCAGCGGAGTGGTGCAGCACGACGCGATTATATTTATTAGTCGGTAGATAAACCTCATCCTCTAAGCGAGTTTAACAAAATATGTTATGTATTTGTTACTTTTATTTTAATATAATAATATAATAAATATATAATCTGTCGCCTCCACGTTAAAATATCGGCGTGCATTAGAATGACTGACGTTCGTGCTTACAATATGTCGTAGTGTGTGTGAGATGAATAATGAGAGAATAAATGTAAAATAAAATAATATTTGCTAATGCAGGCCGCTAATTTGACAATTTTAAACGTACAAGGGCGCGCGTTCCTATATGAATAGATAGCTGGTCGTTCATACTGTGAACTCTCTCGTCTTCTAATTAAGCTAGTAAGTATTGTGTGTAGTATAATATAAGTCAGGTGACTTATTTTTGCTACGACAATCTTCTGTACAACGGAACAAAGTAATGATCAATGATTCAGGAGCTTCCGCTCTTCTTCATCGACAAATATATATGCTACATAATATAACTGGTTTTATGCAAGACATTAACGTACACATCACACATTCAACCGATTGCCTACTTTCCGATGTAAGGTAGTGTAAACGGTAATAATTCTGTAACTCTGGATTTGTGAAAAATTCTCAACACAAAAACCCAATTGGTTTTTTTTGGTCTATAACTTTAATATAATGCCTTCCTATTGATATTCTGTAGCGTATCTTAATAAAGTCAAAATAAACGATCCGAAAAATAAAAGTAAAACTTTATACTTTACACCGACAACAACGAAGACCCGTCGGGGACTCGTGAAGGTGAAGTTTGACAAATGGCAAACACTAAGTAAATTCTGGATGACATTCTATAAATGGCGATTCATAATGGAAATTCGATTATAGATAAACTAGACGAATGTCATTCAGACCAGCTGAGGAATCCCACGAAAATTAATAACAGCAAGGAATAATACTGCTACTATTACTACGAACTCAGATCCAACGAAGAAGTTGTAATAGATATCCAAAAAAATTTTTTGTTGTGCTGGTGCTGGTAATACAGCCACATTTAAATAATTTTAAGATGTATTTTTTTTTTAAAGAAATCTATTATTATTTTAAAAACAACCTTATAGTGGACCAAATTGTCTGTGTGTTTTCCGCTCACTTTTTCGAATGAATAAGCATGGAAGAATACGTAATTGTAATGGAAACCAGTTCTATCAATAGTTCTAGGAAATACTTTAGTAAAATCTTAATTCATTGGTTTAATGAAAATAAAAGTTTGAATTACGGCGGTAATTGATTCTGAGATGTGAGTAATAATACCTTTGAGTTGATAATAAAACACCCATTATAACTTTATTAAGTAGTATTTGTTCAATTAGTTTTTTTGTTTTAGTTTTAATATTTGATTGGGTTTTTGAAATTATTAGTGGTCGCCCATTGGTCGAAATTCGACTGTAATTCATTAATATTCGATGCGTTGAATTGAAAGGTACGTAGGAAATATGAGACTCAACTGGACGATACCTTGTCACTATAATAAGAAAAATTAAATGTAAAAAAAAAATGATTTTCATCTTTGACATGACGTGTTTCTTTCGTCATTGGCAGTATGAACATAAACTATGAATGTTTCACATTAAATACTAGATGATGATGATAATGATTTGAATTTAACAAAAAAGTATTGTTATAGCCTAAGTTACTCCTTATTACATCAGCTTTCTACCAGTGAAAGTCCCGTCAAAATCAGTCCAGCCTTTCCAGAGATTAACCAGAACAAACAGACAGACAAAAATTGAAAAAAATGTTATTCTATTTTATACATACGTATGCAATGTTTTAGTAAAAAGCGGTTATTTTAATATTACAAACAGACACTTCAATTTTATTATATGTATATAGATAAGATTATGTAGATTACCTATGTGACACGTGTATTGTCACAAATTTATACTCCAAGTTATTGGCTCTAAAGTTAAATCTATTACTAATAATGATATATTTTAGGATGAAATATAGTCGAATACTATATATACATATATACTTTAGAATAGGTGCTCATTAACAACAAAGTTAAAAATATGAGGCATTTTAACCTAAAACGTGTAAAAAATATATTTATATCACCTAAAATTGTAAAGAATTGTCAAAATGAATCGAATTGTTAAAAAATATTACGTGAGTGATCGTTACTAAAAAGACAATTTTTGTTATGGATCATGTTTGAAAGTTCGATTTTTTAAAGACGTATAAATTTTTTGTATATACTATATCGTTCTCTTAAACTTCAATAAATGCCGCGTCGAACCATGAAGAAACATTAAAATATTTTTTTGAAAATGTTCGTTTTTGTCCACTTAGTAACGGTACATCTTTTTACGGAATGGGTCGTATGTGTTAAACGTAACGTAGTGTGTGTAATATTTCATATTTTACAAAAATATTAGCTTTCTGCACTCCTTTACCACATAAACTTTATTAGTGCCAAATTTCGTAGTATCATATCGTACGTATTTAAGGTAAAAAAGGGGTACGAAGTTAGGGCTGCACGTATTAATATATAGATGAATTAGCTATTTTTGCTTTTTATGTATATTTATTCATAAATATAATTGTAGGTGTTGGTGCGCATGCCAGGGTAGTAAGTATGTAGAAGCGATCATGTGGAGATCTCCGAAAGGATGGAGTGGGTACCGCTGGTTTTAATGGGTATTATCGAAATTTTATCGAAATTCTATAACCTAGGAGCCAAGGAATCATTAAGGTATAAATTTAAAGAAATTAAGATATTAACTGTTGCTTCTCAATATATATTCTGTAATGTTTTGTATGTACGGAAAAATATTAATGTTTTTATGAGAAAATGTGTGATTCTCATAACTTTGGTACAAGGAACAAACACAATCTTGTTACTCCTGTTATTCGACTGCATAGAGTCAGTAACTCTTTTGTGGGGCAATGTATACGTTTCTACAACAGGATCCCAGAAAGCGTTCAAAATGCTTTTGTTGCCAAATTAAAAAAAATTGTTAAGGAACGCTTGTGTGCGAAAGATTACTATACAATTAGTGAGTTTATGTTTGATAGCACACCTTGGGAATTAAACGATCGCCTCCTGGCTGTTTCTATTCATATACTTATCGACGAAAAGTAGAATAAAACAATACATTAAAACTTAACCAGAAATATATTTTACAACTGCAGATTTCTTTCTTTATTTAATGGAGTTAACCTACATCCTTAATTTTATTGCTGTTCGTACAATTTTATGTTATACCCTGGCATCAGTTGGTAATGTTAAAGATAGAGATAGAACCTTTCTAAATAATTTGAAATTTCAACCAACACGAAGAAGCCATTTATTTTTCCATTTAACATAACCACCAATTATAATACAATATTTATATTGTTCCGTTGGCCAAACATCTAAATATATTCTGCATTATCATCGACTTGAATTACATTATTCATTTGTAAACAAATAGCTTGCGTTTTGTAATCCGATCTAAAGGGCCTTATTGACGAGCGAGCCATAAGCTTGCGGTATAGCATACGGCGGCTTTATTCGCGAATCGTTTGTTGTAGCAATTTCTCTGCGTAGTTTTTCTAACTTGATGGTAAAATATGTACAGTCAATTCGGGTAACATTGAATACTTTTTGTGATTTATTTTATATTATCAGTAAGAGTTGTATGTGTACACAGCAATTTTATGGTTAATTTAGTGTTCTCATTAGCTTGTTTATCACACACAATAGAAAAAAAATCATAAAAATGATGATTAACTTCCGAAAATTTAATCTCAAATCGGGGTTCAAAGTTATCACGAATTTTGGGTAACTTAGAATCATCAATTTTTGGAGACGAAAAACCTGGATTTTTGCTGCGTAAGACACGTTTAATACGATAATAAATGTATAGGCTGTCATATATCAGCTATTTCCATCAGCTTTTTTTAATAATTTGTTAGGTGCTGCCACATTCGATTTTTCACCGTTGTAGGGGAGAAAAAAAAAATAGAAATAAATCTGACGTACGTATTATTTATTTACCATAGACTTGTAAACATATTATTGGTCGTTCCATTTTACGAATTCAAGGAGGAAAATTTATAAAAAAAGCTTTGAATTTTTTTTATTAAATAGTCTTTTTCATTTCGTTCAAAGATTCACTCAAATTCAAAGTTACCCGAAATGACTGTACTTATATCTATTATTTAGGAATGAGATCAAGGAAAAGCAGTGTTTTAGAGTTCAGTTGAAATTTTAAAAGCCTTTGTCGGTCTTTTGTATCAATACTGGTAGTCATTGGTATAAAATGTATAGTGCAGGGTCGCCAGCGTACCCACGTAACCCACCCACTTGTCACAACACAACTTATACATATAATATTAAGCAACAACATTGAAAAAGATTTATTGACTTTACAAGTTACTGGTTAGTACTTTCAACAAGCTTGAACTTCTAAATTATAAAACTTATGTGGAGCAAATGCTACCTAATTAAGGTATTATAAAATCGGTATTGGAAAACCAACAACCACACCACACGTATATACCGACGTCAATCCAGTGATTGGGAAACATTTATGTGCTTTAGCGTTATAATTATCGTTATATTTGCGGCAAAGAAATAAGAAAAAAATAACGATATATCATATTTAAATAAAGTATCTTCTCGAATACTGAGAATAGAATTTCAATATAAGGTTTCTGTAAATAACATTACTGACGCGAAAAAGACTTGTCTTTTGGTGCGGTTGTTGGTTTTCCAATAACGAATAAATAGTTTTCCAATAAATAAAAGTCATAAAAGACAGAAGTCTTTTTCGCGGACTATATTTATAACTGGGTGTTAGGAACCCTAGGAAAAGAAAATTTTAAAAGAAAACTGAAGTATTGAGTCTCATAAACAACATTGTGGCTGCAAAACACATTACGATTTATTGGGCTAGAATTAAGTACAAAACAATATTTATTTAGCTTATAAAATCACAGAATGGTGGAACTAGCTGCTACTGTATGATTAAGGGCATATAACATATATATATATATATATATATATATATATATATAACATAGTAATATTTTTGTATTAAAGGCGCTTCCGTGCCATTCAGACCGTAAACACCCCAATATTTTCTATCCACCCCAAGTCCCATATGTATTGTAAGGATATAAACGTATAGTTTTAGTTATGTAAATTGATTTATTTGTACGAAATTTTAAGGCATTTCTAGTAAGATCTGATCTCAAATGATCCGATAGAACATAAACCTTATTACAATAATGACATATTGTTCTTTTTTAAATGAGTTTTGATTTGGTCGGTCGGTTGGCTTAAATCCCTTCGACCTTGGGTTGTCATGTACATATTATCTTTCTAAAATCATATAATTATAATAATATATAATAAACAAAATATATTCATGCGTACCTTTGCTATTATTTGCATTTGATTTTTATTGCTGTACCTGCATACTTTTTTATTCCAGGTAGAATATCAATGATCTTGCTCAAAGCTTATCTATCAGTAAAATTTAATAAAGTTTATTTATACAATTTATTGCCTAACTAACATTATACATCTGTTACTATTATGTTTGCAGTCAAAAAAAAAAAGAAATATATAGAAATATATAGGCGCTCAATGATGTCTGTGAAGTCGAGACGGGTCGCTAGTATGAGGACCAATTTTACTTATTTATATTGATATGATACGATACCGATTTTATTCCGATGTTATGTGAGTGGAAAAGGAAATCGGTTAAACGACAACGATTACGTTTCGATTCGATAAAGTAACGATTTGTTAGTAGAATTGGCGCCCATTGGAGTTACGGCCTTGTAAGTATGGAGTTTAATCCACTTTTTGGAAATAAGTTCCGGTTATTTAAAAAATGCATAACTGTTTCGTCCTTAAAAATATTACCGAGAAACAGAAATTCAATTATAATTTTATTGCGGTGAACAAGATCTTTTTTCAAATTCAATATATTGATATTTTGACCTTTAGTGTCTATTGTGCTATTTTATCGTGTTGTAGAGCATATTATATTCGTTCGGAATTTAAATTTATTTAAGAATATATAACACAGCTTAAATGTCAAGTGTGCAAGATTAGACAGAATTCAGCGCTTGAAAAAAAATGGGTAAATGTAGATAATTAGAGTTCAGTAGAGTTCGCCGTCGTCGAATACTTTAATTAGTATTTGTTTATAAGGTTTACAGCCTGTTAAAAATGTGTGTTTAAGATTAAACAATTATATCGTAATCGTTTGACACCATCATAAGTCTACTCTAAGAGGTATATCTCGTAAATTTCAAGAGAAGCTTATAAACGATATTATGCATATACCATGAGAACAGCCCCCAGTCTTCTTTTATTATTTATTATAATTATAGAATCTTGATATTGATGACAATGAATGAGAATATTTACGAAACCTACGGTTTCTTAGTTCCCAGAAAAACCTCCAATTCAAATATATAATTTAAATCTTGTAGATTGCATATTTTGTTTTAAAGACCTTTTAATAATTTAGCTGGAGCATATTTGTCAGATACTTGGGAGAGATGTTCATAAACAAAATTCTACATCAAATATATCTTAAATCAAAATTTTATTGGTGTTATATAATGCCGATTGTTCTTAAAGCGCCGCGTTTGTTTTTCAGTTTATGAGCAATTATTTCAAACTAGATATTGCCGACGGCTCCACGTGTAAGCAGTTTAACAATTTTAACTAATTAAACATTCCTAAGGTTAGTAATATAAAATACTTCCATACCAAAGCTACATACATAGAAACAAATTGGTACAAGGTTACAAACGCGTTCATGTAAAAAGTTTTTAGCATACTCGCTAATTTCCTTTTGTGGTAATCCATACATCGGAAAGGTCGAAAGTACCGTTAGTTGACATTAGATAACTTTGATTAGTAATAAGTACTACTTACATAAAAATAAAAAAAATATTTTTATCGTTGTCTGTCTTTTCGTAAAAAAATAATGAATTAAAAAAATTTAGATGAAGTAAAAATTAAAAACACCTAGCAGTTGATTCTTGTAAAGAAAATTAAACCAAATTTTTAAATATTTATTTTTTTATTTATTCACACATACCTCACTGTTCATAATTTTCATTCTATATTTAATTTAAAAAAAAAAAGGTATTATATTCAAACCGAATTGAAACATAATTGCACGAGTATTGTTTTTGTGTATGCTTACGAAGTCGCCGTATAGCCTAAAGATTTATTCCTAGGACATATAACGGTTTTATTTAATCAAAACATGGAAATAACCTCCATTATAAATTCTCAGTTTAATTAAAAAAACGTTTAAGAATGTTGAAGTAAAAGAGAGGCGTGTCTTATGTTCATTACCGATATTGATTGATGATGAGCGGAGGTGATGATTGTGGGTTCTCTATTGTTATTGGCTAGCACCACTAATTTTTATTTTCAATGCTCAATTGTTTTTAATTTCTGAGTTTTTTGCAGGTCTTTCTTTGGTAGCTTTACTTTTAATAGAATTATGTTAAATCACAATTCAAAAGTGCTTGTAAAAAGCTTACTTGAATAGTAGTATATTTTGATTTTGATCTTAATATAATTGTGTTAGATGGCAAAGAAAAATCCACATGTGTTTGATAAAAGTCAGTTGCGTATTACTCATCCATAGTTGTTTAGTTGAATGAACTCGCAAACCTTCTCAAAAGGAGAAGAGGCTTTGGCCCAGCAGTGACACATTTACAGGATGTTACTTACTTATGTCCATTGCGGTCAATAATTAATCTATTAATATTATAAACTCGAAAGAAATTCTGTCTACTACATCACACTTCAACCGCTGAACCGTTTAAGATGAAATGTGGTATGTAGATAGTATGAGTACCCGGGATGGACATACTACTTTTTTGTTTCATCCTTAGAGGGATAAAAGTGTGCTGTAGGTAAAGTTTTATAAATTTCTTGTGGTTAAGGCTGTAGGTCAGATAATTTTATTGAATAAAAAACAATTAACGTATTTAAAAACTAAATGTTACTTTAACTGAATAATACAATTGAAACACAAACCAAAGATTTCCTATTTTATAATAGGAAACAATTATGTACCTAAAATTTGGGAAGGAACTTAAAAAACAGCTAAAGCTAGTTTGGAATTCAGGGCTGATATTAAAAAAGTTAAACAAAACTTGTGCGTAATAAATCAATTAAAAAAAAAGAAAAGATTTTAATATTATTCGAAGCAATAATAATATTGAGTTACATAATTATCATGAAAACATGAATTATTGAAAATAAATATTAAAAAATACAATTGATTGTAAATGTTTCGCTTGACCAGCGAGAAACGATATTGTTTATTTGTAGGTGACAAGCGATTATAAAAGATTTATCTTTAGTTCGCGTGATACGAATTCGCAAGCAACTCACTAAACAATTAACTTTACGTGACTGTGTATTTTGCATATCGGTTATCTTAAATTATTAAGCGTTACTTTTAATTAATTAAAAAATATGTATTTGTTAACATAAGAAAAGTAGGGTAAGAGTCAGTGGATGTCCCTTGCTGTTTAAATGCGGGTTGATATTATGTGTGAATGGATTGACACATGTGAGATATTACCATCCGATTTCCTTGAATTTTAAAAATATATGCAAATGAAAACACAGAGGTGCTGGCTCGGATTTGTATCCGCTATCAACAGTTAAGAATCACGCTATTCAACCTTGAATATGTTGACTCAATCTCTGAAGTCAATGGATTAAACGATTTTATGTAGGTAATCAATTTACTAAAACCAATAAATATTTACGAGCACTCAAAGTATATGCAAAAACCACAACCGCTTGTTTGGAACATTACGACAAATTGTTACTTTAAAGTAGTTTTTAAATGGAAGATTAGACTCATACGTATTTAGAGTTAATCAAAAACTTGTAAAATATAAACATTGTGTTACGTTTATCACACTGTTAGTTTTTTTATTCAATTCTATAACCAATTTCAAAGTTTTGAAAATAAGCTATTAAATTTAGTGAATACATTTAATAAATTTGTCATACAAGTTTGAAGCACATCCAGACTACAAAATAATTTAAAAAAGTGCAAAGTGAACTTTATGAAAACTTTTTAAACTTAAAAAAAGACAAATCTGATGAACTTATATATACATATATACATATTATTGGTAGGAAAAGAAAAAGGAAAAATATAAAAATGTTACATATTTTTTTACTGATAATAACCTTTATTGTTAAAATAGTATTAAATTAAGTACTTAATATTTTTCAAGTTGTCATTAATCAATAGTTTATCAATAAATCTATGGCTAAAAATTATAAGATGCCAAAATAAAAACATAAGTTTATAAGGATTATTGTTCAGTATTTCTTCCTTTTCTTTTTTATTGTATTGCATATTTTTAGTTTTTTTTTTATCATTAAATTAAAAAGACAGGAAACAGTTGAAGATTTCAAGGATATCGTTATTGTTATTATTATTATAAATAGGTCATGTTACTATTAAGCGTATAAAACGCAAAGTCGCTTATTTGTCTAAATTATATACTTACAACTTTTTATTTATGGAAATATTTACAGAGATATACAATTAACGCAAGCCTTACCGAGATAATAGGAACGTTAATGTCATAATTGGCAGGCGTTGGCAGCACCTTGGCTAGCCATTGATATGATTTATATTGACTAATTGGCCTTGGATATTGTCGCTAGATACGCATTTATTTAAAAAAAATTAACATTCATTATGAAAAAAATATATACTACATGATTATCTCAAACGCGAAATGTTGGATACCGTCTTACAGTGAAAAGCCATTTTGATACACGTATCCTTTAAATATTAAAATTAGTCAATATCGCATAATACTCACTGACATTTCACGATCGTGTTCTAAGTCGTCATTTGCGCTATTCTTAAAGATTAGCTCTGCATGTTTCTATTTAAATGCATTAAATATGAATACTTATGAACTGATAAACTATAATTTGATATTAATTAAAGCGCATCAAATACATATAGTTTTTTTTATTAAGCCTTTTGTCGTCCACTGCTAGAACAAAGACTCCCCCATAGAACGTCGACCATCCCGATCTCAGACTGCCCGTATATAACCCGTACCTATACGGCACCTACCGTACCTTACCTACTGTACTGTACACGGTGTCAGGGCGTCCTACACTACGTTTATTTAAACGTGATCTCCACTCTAGCACGCGCCGGCTCCATCGGCAATCTAGACATCTGGAGATATGACCAGCCCACTTCGCGTTGTCGATGACTTTAGTTTTCTGACGAAGTTCCTCATTTTAGATTATATCTGCCGGAGAAACCCTAAGGATCGCGCGTTCCATTGCTCACTTAGCGACCTTTAATTTACCGCATAACCTGGAAACTCACCGTAGAACCAGTTTTACGGTGACTTTCCAGGTCCAGCACCGTAAGTCATTACGGCTAGGGCGCACTGATTCCGCGAGCCTTAAGCGACTGTGGGAACGACAATTCAAAAAATATTACGTAAGCCCAAACGTATTCTTCTTTTAGCCTCCTGTTCAAAGTTGTGCCGGCCCAGTTATTTATGTAATGTGTTGGCCATTTATATTACTTATTTTTTTTTTAAATATAGTGATTTCAATATTACACAACATTCAACCCTTTACCCAATGAATTTCATAAATCTACAAATCAACCAAATTTTTCAACATTAGACAAACGTGCTGAGAAAGCACAAATATTTGGAAAAAAATTATCAACATCGTCGAATTAACCCAGACGTCGCGATTATGTTTCCAGCACACCGAGACAATTAATTATGGTCCACGGTGGCAGAAATCTTGGCTAGCGAGAATTAAAAAATAAATTATTTAATTAGGCTTTATTTTTTGTCTCAATCTTCGATTTTGCCTAAACGACACGTACTGAGTTGACTTTGTTGCAGCTTATCCTTTTTTATTTAACAACAACAAGTAACCGAAAGGATGTGTTCCTTTATGTTATTTGTTTTAGTTCTGGTTTTATGTTTGTATTTGTCAGAAACATCATGTCATCTGTTTTCAAATTTATTATTACTTTAAATACAGATTTTTTTTATTAGAAAGTATTTTACGTATCTTTTTCGTAGTGTCTTGTTCGACATATTTATAACCATATCCTACTGCCTTCCCAAATTTTACTGATTATATTTTTGGTAAAAAAAACTTTAAATATATTTTAGCTGAAGAATCCTGATTCATCTAATAGATTTTTGGTAATTTGATTTATAAATATATGTAATATTATTATACTTATGTATCTGTGGCAACAACATACTTGATTACAAAGAAGTTTACTAATTTTAACATAAAATCATCTTTGATTTAACTGAGGAAGTGAGCGCCATATATTTTTAATCACCGGTGGCCTTTTAAGCAAATGAGTCTTAGGAGAGACCTATATCGAGCAGTGGATTGCAAGTTAATGACGGTGATACATATATACAAACTAGACATCCTTCTAAAAGTGGATGATCCAGATCTGAGTTCCTCTCTAAGTGGAGACTTGGGAACGATTGGTCTATTCTATTCATTATATTTAGACTAGCGAGGCCTGGTCATTTATTACTTGATTTTTATTAAGAAATTCATTTAATTACCTATATAAAATGCATATATTCTCTGTATATACATATAGCTATGTACGTCTACATAGATCCCTATTATTGCTATCATATTTAATATTGTTACTAAGATATGTAATTAATAGAACTAGTTTAATTGGTAAGTAACACGAACACAACAATACAAAATGTAATTGCTTGGTATTAAAATAACTAGGTACATTGAGCGTCTAGAACTTTATGTAAATTAGTAGTCAAGCATTTAATGAATAAATATTTATATTGTAGTATTTTCATTAGAACAGACAAATTATCTTGTAACTAAAAGGAAGATATCAGTAGTACGGAGGCGTAGTGGTGCAGTACTGGTTGTAGAAGATTATATTATGTTTTTATACAGCGTGATCCTACATGCCATGACCACAGTGGCGTGCATTTGGAGAGGCCTATGTCCAGCAGTGGACGAATGCGGGCTGATGTGTGATCCTACATGCGTATATCGTTTAATATTTTTTTCATTTTTTTTTGTTTATATAGTCAATGCAAAAATCGCATTGATATCATATATATCGTATTTGCCCTTTTACAATCTCGCTTCATCGTTATATTCTGGACCAAGAGAGTCTTACAGAAGAATTCCACGGCCCTTCCTTGCGGACTATCGTTGACAGGACTGCTCATACCAAGATCTATCTCTGCGCTTCGTCATGCTACTTAGTTTATCCAATTTCCAATAATTTGTAATTTTGGTGTTTAACAAAAAATTTATAACAAAGTCTTAACTGATCTAAACACCGCACGAACAATGCGAAAAAGGTAGTTTTTGTGATTACTCGTGTACATATAAATATGTATACTATACACGTAGTATATACGTAGGTACATAATATACATTGTTTTGCCAATTGTATCGTCAAATATTAATCGTAACTGTGATTAAATTTTTAATACTACGTCTGGTGTTTTGAAAGAGAAACATATTTTTGAGCTTTTATATATTGCATTTTCGTCGATTTTAAAGTATAGTGAATAGTTCATTCGCTCTTTACATACCAAATATACTGATGGTATGAAGAGTGATTTACAATTCATCCGGCACCCGTACCGACGGTACTCTTCATTAAGTAGTTATTTGCTAATCAGATCCTGTGTGAATAAAAAAGGAAGTACAAATAAAACATTAAAAAAAAGAATATAGTGTTTTTTTTTAATTTACTACATCGCTAAAAATATGATCTTGATGCGAATTCCGGTAGATAGTATCAGTATAAATTACTTTTGTTGTCTCACGAAAGTGTTTTGTCCTTTAAACAAAGGAAGTTAATGTCATTCAGATGTCATAGGATATCTTATCTTAATATGTTTTATCTATATGCACTGTCTAATATAAAAAACAGAGTATTTATTAATAATATAGTCATACATTTTTTATATTTTGACCACTCAATATAATTGTTTTGTATCATTTAAAAAACAAAACCGCTTTCAAAATACCATAAATGCAATATAGTAAATTGGATTTAATTTAAGGATGTTCAGAAATTTGTTGCACAAAAAGGTCTGAAATCAGTCTCGAGTCATAAAGGTTTTTTTTTTTATATAGTAACTGTGTGTTTCTGTCACTAAAGTGAAAATTTCAAACAGCTTTAGTATTTCCACATGACAATCTATAGATAAAAAATCAATCAAACGTCTTTAATATACTTTTGATATATTTTTTTCTATTGATTTCATTGGCTTTTCTTTAATACCTTCATGTTTTTATTTCGATATTATTATAGATACTGATCTTTACATGATCATGTGGACATATATATTATTGATGAGATTATTAATAATCGTGTCTCAGAAAGCATCAAAAAGCCCTTTTCCCAATACTGCACACTCTCCGATCACCCCGATTGCCTTCCCAAGCTGATGCTTGTGAGTGAGTGAATAGAGAGTACACCTGTCTTCACACACACTATAATATCTCATGTGTGATTTGCTCCTCGTTAAGAACGGCTCTGGTAAAAATCGACGAAAATCGGTAAGGAAATCATGAACAAAATCATCACCATTATATATTAAAATTCACTGTCTCTTTAAAAAGCAATACGTCCGTATTAATTGTATCTACGTCATCGTATATGATCAACGAATAATATATATTCGAAAAAAAGAGAAATGTTTACTATTATTTCGGTTCAACTTCTAATGTTTGAATGACCCTCGCTCCTTTGATATACATATTCAGTCCACTGATATTTCAGTCTGCTATTTGAGCAAGCTATATCTGTCATTCTACTTCCTGTTCAGATAATCTTATTACTAATTTTATCATTCAATAACATTTCATTATATACAAAGACTCGGTTCTGATTTAATTGTTGATCTTATCGATTGATATAATAATCTTATTTAAGTCATATTAGCGTACTCCATAAAAAAGGTTACATTTTACTTTTGACTAATATCGGTCACTGCAGTCGTTTTCATTACAGACAATTCAAATTATAGTCCGCAAATATATGCTCAAGATTTGTAGGGAACTGATATTCCCTCGCTTTCGTCCGATGGGATGGCATTCTTATCTTTTCGCCTGATAAGGATAAATTAGGAACAAAAGGTAGATTTGAGAACGAAAACATCATTGTATTGTACCAGTAAACCTTTAGGAATATCAAATATACATAAAGGCGGTATAGATCTAAGTAGTATCTTTTATGCTGTCCTTATTCATACGTCAATCAAGTCGAGCAGACTAACACACCTTGGGCACATGAGCGTCACTCATACTAGAACAGGCCGATAATTTACCGTGAGTGGACAGATATATAAGAGTAACTACTGAGATTCCTTGCCGGTTCTTCTCGGTAGGATCTACTTTCCGAACCGGAGGTAGCTTTAATTTAAATTCATAGGTGTAACATGACGATTCAAAAGCCTGCTTTTATGAGCCTACTTGAATACAGAATATTTTGATTTGATTTATACGACAATATTTAGACAGTATACAAATAAATTACAGATAAACGTATAACGTAATATATTGAATATATTGATAGTATATTGAATTCACAATGTATTTAAGGAACTTAATTGAATAAGCATTAATGCTGTATTGCTTAAAATCGATTCGAAAATAAGCCATTATTTCTCGTAAAAGGTAAAGAATAAAAAAATGTTATTGTGTGCTATCCCTAAGAGACAGACATATGCCTTCGCGCTTTTATTAAATCTTTGCATAATTAATGAAAATTGTTGAGTATCTAATCTTCAATATCGCATAGTGTCGCACTTGAAATTATTGTATGATTTACAACCTTGGCCTCACCTATCGATGACAGTGAGTATTACCTCCAGGTTAATGTAAACTTCGTAATACTGAACGCCTAGGCCTTGAACCTAGTTATAGATGATATATAAAAAAATATATATATTTAAAAAAAGAAACTTTCTTTGTGTATTTAGTAATTTTATCTCTATTATTTTGTGCACGTGCTGTGAAAAAAATGAATATTTCTACACATATTTAACCCGAAGTTGGGCGTTGTGTAATAATTTGGCAAGGTTTTTATTTGTAAAGGACGACTACACATCAAAGTGTCTTGTGCCCTCCCACTTGTGCCCGAGTCCATTGCCCGTCAATTACATTTTTAATATCTACTTTCTAGTAAATTGCCACATTTAATGATGTATGGCAAGGTTACTCACATTCAATTCGGAAATTAAATTACCCGAGTGATTGTTGACCTATTTCAATATCTAATTTTTCTGATCAAAATTTATGAAAAAATATCTTACATCGACTTTTAAAATATTTCAATGATAAAACTGTTTAGTGTGGTTGGTTGTGCAACAGTATGGTTTCACTAAGGGAAGAACAACGTTATCGTCAACTTTATAGAAAAGATATATTAATTATGCTGGGCAAGATATTCTGTACAATAAATTAAGTTGAAGTGGCGTTAAAGGCGTATTCCTAAAATTAAATATTCTTAAAATTTTATATTAGTGACAGAACTCAAATTTTTATAAGTGTGAATTTTTCCAGATCTACAATAAAAATATGCGTCCCATTTCATTCATAATATATATTAATAAGCTCTCATATTTATGTGCTATGTGTATTACCTATTTGCTGATGATAATCTTCATCTTTAATTTTCAAGGTTGACAGACATGTTATAAACAATGAAGCAGAAAAATGTAGCGATAAGAATGGTGTATTATGTCGTCGTAAAGATTTAAATACCGCTAGATTATTATCGATGCATGGCAGTAACACTATGATATGTATAATTTAATAAAAAATTAAACCAACAAGGATACTTGCACTAAAATATGGATTAATGTTGCAACACAAGATTTAGTCATCTCCTAAAACACACCCTAGTCTTTGTTAGTTATTGCTGTTTTCAAGTTATAATCTAATAATTATGAGGATTATATAAAACGAGGCTGTTCAATCCCTAAGGATTGTCTAATGTGCACTGTAGTTTAATCTCCTAAATAGTTGGCCAGTAAATATTCAAAATAGCAGGTGTGCTCTATATTCTATCAGGATGATTGATGATTGAGTCACTATGCTATCGAATGGCAGATCACTATGGAATAATTGATATACCTCCAGTAAGTCATGGTCGGCTAAATAAAGAAAATATGCTAATTAATCGAAAGTAAACTGGAAAAGATCATTTATATTGGAATATAAACGTTTTTCTGAAATAAATGTATTCGGATTTATTGTTAACTGAAACACACAATCTAAAAATTATAAATTTGAGACCCATAAATGGATTTATATTGTAATAAATAAGGATTTTATGAATCTTAAATTAAAGTACAATATTTATAAATTACTTGTATTTTTTATATAATGCGTGTTTTCTTATTCTTATTAATATTTAAATATTAGAAAACAAGAACACACATTTTCAGAAAATGTAAAATTATCACCCAGACAAGCTAAAGATAAACGAATATGTACAAAGATCACGATTTATGATATCATATTACAATGTCATATAAACTCGATTCAGTACATTTAATAGACAGAAAAATTGTTATAGATACAACTGCCATAAGTAATATTAATTTTTGGGTAATCATGAATAGTTTTATTTTCAGTAACAAAGTAATAGGGCGTAGAACATCTCTTTACCTGCTTTTCGTGGCACAGGTGCGTTAACACTGAGAATTTTCGGAAAAACTTCTACCTCTAATAAGATTTTTTTCATATACGACCTCAATCACTTTTATTGGATATATCTACAGCCTTAAATTAAACTGTCAACAGCCCAAATTATTCCATTTTTTTTTTTGTATTTATCAATTATTTTAAAATGATAATTTCAAAAGTAATAAACTCGTCTGCTTGTCTAAGCAGATTCAGATGGTAAAGAAAATCTGAATTTAATAGATTTAATATAAAAAATGGGGAGAAATTTTTGAAGTTTCTAAGGTACTCTATATTACATATCTTATCTCTATTATAATGTGTCAGATAATGATACGTTTCAAAACTCCTCGCAACAATGTTCTTAAGTAAACCTTAAGGACATTGTTGCATTTAACTTAATATAAAAAAGACCGTTGAAAACCGTACATTGCACTACAACATTTGTTGATTGTTGATTAACAAAGCAGTCTATAAAAACAACAACAAATGAATACACAAGACATTCCTGTATTGGTATTCCCATCGAACTGTGCGGGTAATGAAACGGACTTGAATCCGGAGATAAATTCTATTATTAAAATAAGTATTTATACGTGACCAATAAATACTGCTTCGTTTAATCGCATTAATTAAACATAACAACAACTGCATTACAAATTTGTAATAAGAATAACCTGTTACATCCGGGTTTCATTAATTATTCTAACGCTTGCTTCCTATTCGTCATTAAATAAATATCTATGTATTTTTAAAATGCATAAGCACAAATATTAGCCTATTGTTTAGAATATATTATAAAGTTTGTGTGCAAACATAGGGCCACTCTCTTAAACCTTGACAGTCTCATTACAAAAAGCGGTTTAACTAAAAACCATGGTTTAAACTAGGGTCTAAGCGAAAACGTTATTATAAAAACGGGTTTAGCGATAAACCATAGATTATACTGTGGACTAACTTTAAACCTCTGCGAGTCTAGTTTTACGATGGTTTAAAGCGTATCTGTCAAAGTTTCTGTTATAAGTTTAAAAGTTACAATCAGTTGATAATTTTATTTTCTTTTTTGTTGTGTTGTACTGTTTTAACGTAAAAAAATGGACATGGACATGGTTGATTTAGTGGATATCGAGGACATGGAAGGCATCGAGTTGTTACAAACACCACGAGAGAGAGTTCAGGCGCAGAATTAACGGCTTAACGTGTTTTCCAATCCACGAGTATGACGCTACAAACTCGTTTTCAGCTCTATGGTAACTACGAGTATCTACATGCTTTGTCCTTATTGGTTCATATTCTCTCAAGGGAATCAGAATTAAGATTCAGCGGGGAAATTCTGCTAGTATTCTTGTCATCTATCAATGCGGTATTGATTTATGCAATGGTTATTGTTATGATGTCTGTCCCAAATGTTTCATTAAGTCGTTATAGTGAGCTTATATTTTTATATATAACCTTAATTTTCTTTAAATTTCATTCAAACGTACTATTATAAATTGTAATATGATTGATCACTTTGAAAAAAAAAATAACGTATCTTTGAGCATATTTCTGTCACTATATTTTTTACATTTTTCGTAAGTTGTTTTTAAGGAATATTCTAAAACTTCTTCTCGGGCCTTCATTTTATCTATATTTTCTTCTAGACTTTGAAATTTTTTTGATGTCACTATTTTATAACGATAAAATTGCTTTCTTTCTGTCTGAAGTGCTGATTTCAATGCTTTATTTTTTTTAGGGCGTTATTGTAGTTTCGAACTAATCTGTTCCTATTTGTTTTACGTTTTTTAATTTTAGATTCATTTTTTGTAGATAGTGTATTATTGCGATTACTTAAAATTTGTTTTTCTTTCTGTTTGCGTTTCTGTTCTCGCCACTTTTTCCTCTTCTTTTCTATTTCATATTCCGTTAGTTCATTTATTTTCTTACTCTTACTTTTCACTTTAGTAGTATGTTTTTTCTCTTCATATCTTTTTGGATCTTGTTTTAATTTTTCCCGATATTTTTTCATTTGAAAATTAATTACAATTTTATTTTGAATATATAGCAAAAAAATAATTCGCTTGTAATATAAACATAAACGAAAACAATTAAACTTCCCAATACATTAACACAATACTCGTATAGAAATTATAGTTTTACGACAACCTGACAACCGAAATCACATTCGTGCAAACTTTTATAAAAATGCCTATGTATGTTCAAATGTTATTGAAAAAATCACACATATACAGTAAATATATATCTTATTTTTAGACATATCCTGCTACAAATAATGCAAGCGATTTGTTTTAATTTAAAGATTTTTTTTTTAACTCATAGTTATATGTTTTTTTGAGAAAACATATCAGAATTAAAAATAAAAGAGAACGTATCTGGGGAACCTATTTTAATTTTTTTTAGTCAATTACTTTTAGGCCACGTTATGAATGAAGGTCGACGCTGACGCGTTTTAAAATGAAAACCGAAGTACTACGGAAAAGGTTTTTTTGGAAAAAAACAAAGTATCTTATTTTTAAAATAATTTATCTTTACTTTTAAATTGTTACATTATTAAAATACATCAGATTTTATGTACTTTAACCTTAAATCAACGGTTAATGTTTCTTTTACTGTCTCGTTCAATGACCTATTAGCGACAAGCCTGGTTAAGTCAATGATAACTATGGCACGCGCATATCACACGTATTTATTTAAAGCGGTGCTGAGATTAGGTAAGCGTACGATTAAGCGACGGCCCAGACGCTACATTTAGGAGGGCGCCGAGGTCTGGACAGAGGTACTTTTGTACACATTTTTTTATGACATAAGGTGGAAACCTGCGGCTAATTCACTTGATGGAAAGTGAGTACCACCGCACCTGCAACACCAGAAGGCTTGTTGATGCGTTGTCGGCCCTTCCTTTTAGTCCAGCCATTACGTCAAAGAAAAAAGCTAATATAGTATATAAATGCCAACTGAACCGAGACTTTTAGATATATGTAGAAGGCGTTATCGTTCAAGTCGATCAAGGTTTCCTATGTGCTTTGGCAAATTTACGGCGTAAGGATTATTTTGTATTTCTTACAGTGTCATTGTCTACGAGCGAAAATGATAACTGACCAAAGTTTGAAGCCAGTCGCATGTTCGTCTATTTTTATTAAAAACAAGACACTGTTTATTGTATGTAGTAAGTACGGAAATTATTATATCAGAGTGAATGCCGCGACTACTTAAAATAATTCTTATATTTGTTTGTATGGTAGAATCTTCTATGTAGTATATATTTACGCATACGATATTTATTTTTATTAAATGTAAACGAGTCGAATCTGTAATGAAATATGTCTGTCGCTTCTTTTACATAAGAGATAAGATTTCTTTGTTTTTTTGGGCTTAATCTAGTTATAGTATGTTTACATGTTTGATATACGACTTATTAGCTTACATTAATATATATACATATTCGAAAAAAATTTAAACAATTATTTTGTAGATTACAAAAATTGCCACAAAAATGTCCCCAAAATACATATGATTAGTAAATATTGAAATCATTCAAAAAACTTCTCTTACGAATTTTTTAACAGCATAAATAAAATATTCGATTTAATAGACATCGAAAATAAAAAAAATTAAAACGCGAATGGTTGTTTTGCAATTGGGACGTTAAAAATATTACTAGTTTTATACATAGATCCATAAGAAAACAAAAACAAAACACTATTTGAAAAAATAGCAGTCAGGCGTTAGAATGTAACTCTATTCACGTTTCGTATATTAAGCACCATGTGAAACATAATTAAATAAAACATATTATGACTACGTAACGATTGTATTAAGAAATTATTATATTAATTTATCTAACATGTCCCTGTGTAATTAAATTATTGTTCTTCTCGATAGAATCTACACTCTGTAATAATTTTAAATGTAATTTAATTTTGTTAAATTCAAGAGCCTTCACAAATGCAAAATATTTAGATTTTTCTAGATTACGAAAATAAATAATTTTATTACTGTGGTAACGTGTTAACTACGTTAAAGGAAATGCCAAATCTATAAATAAATAAAAATATAATGTCTTAAAATTAAATAATTTGTATGTTAATAAATCTCTCACGTGCGGTATTTGTATTTATATTTAGCCACTGACTGTATATGTTTTGTTAAGCCTTTAATTAGTTACTAATTATATTTTTGGTTACGTAATTTTTTTTTAAATGTATTTTTAGATAATATCACAACCTTGCATATTTCGTGTTAGATTTAGGATAGACTATCCAAGCGTATGGTATTTTCATTTGTTAATTTATTTCAACAAACAAACTATAAAGGATTCGCAGTAACCGAAAATACAAATTGCTTGGTGTATGAATAATCTCAAGAGCCTGAAATAAGTTAATAGCAATTGTTGTCTAAAAAATTTGACAGCTCCTTAATGTCATAGCTCGGCCAATTGGTAGCTTCTGCTGACTATGTGCAAGCTCGTCTGGGTAGCCGCCAAACAGTAATACTTACTATTGTTGCGTTCTGGTTCGAAGAGTGAATGAGCCAGTGTAACTACAAGCACAAGGGTCATAACTATTAGTTATGAATGTGGTGGTGCGTTGGTGATATAAGGAATAGTTTCAATTTCTTGGATCCAAAGTCATGGGCATTGGACCACTGACCATCAGATGCCCAATTGATATGTCTACCTAACAATTTTATATAAAAAACTCTTTTTTGTGATTTATATACGTTTTATCTCTCTGGCTTATCGTAACTCATTATCACGCGGTACTTTCGTTGAATTAATTTTATTAAAAACCTTATAATTTTTTATAATTATTACAATACGAGTTTCAACTTCAATGAATGTCTTTATTAAAAGAAAAAAGATATATACTATAAAAGTTAATTTTTTTCTTCGGTCATACGGACCAAATCTAAAAAAAAACATCTATCTATATAAATATACCTATATATATTAAAAGAATTAGACAAAAATATAATTTGATATGGTCTAGTAGTATGTTATTATAATAATTTATTCTGTATTCAATAATCTATTAAAGAATACATTTTATTTAATAGTATTTCTTTATATGACGTAAATTTCTTTACATAATATTTACATAATAGGAGAGTGGCTGTAACAATAAAAATTAAAAAAAAAGCAATACGTAAACGCGTATTTGTTTAGCGGGTTTCATTTTTAAAAACAATCACAAAGAAAAACGACCAGTTTCGAAACACACCAAATATGGTAAATGAAGTGAACCTTGGCTTATTATGATATTGTATTTTGTATTCTAAACCTTTAGTATAGAAAGTAGTTTTTTAAAATTGTGTATGTATATTTTTATCGTTTTATGATTTCTATTTTTATTTTCAATTACAAGGACTTTAAAAGAAAAAATTGGAAGCATTAATAAATTCAATTAAAATATATTATCGCCGGTTATAGTAATTGCATAATAAACATTAAGAACAAAATATTGTAAGAATGCATTATTCTATAATGCTGCATAATCTGAATTTTATCTGTGACTGGATATATAATAAATCCTTATATATAAAAAAATACACCAGAAACTTTAATAAGTATAGTTACTGTACAATAATGGTATGGTACGGTGACAACCCTAGTAGCATTTTCCAGACGAATCGTATAATTGATTTCTGTGCGAAAATTGCTCTCATATCACCAGTGGTGGCAGAAGGCAGGGTACTAAATTAAAAAAAAAAAATTTGCTCTATTAGTCACCTAAGGTTCAACCGTTACAACTGCATACAGCAAAAAGATTTTACTTGAAATTAAAGACGATTATTTGTACCGTTTATAAGGTTAAGGATTTTCCGCGGCGGTTTAGTCTTTTGTTTTTCTGATATAAGATCAAGCCAATTATGATTTCAGCTCACATCATAATTTATGCTAACTCATGTTATATAGCAAATTGGGAGTAGTGTACGGTACACCGAGTTACAAACGAGCACTAAGTCTAATATCCTCACCTCTTATTAAACGACATAATCGACTGCTAACTTATTTTTTATCAATTTCCGTGACCATATTGTAATAAGACATTTTTTATTGTATTTAATTCTGTCTGAGACTGTGACTTCTAACAGACCAATTAGGAGAAGTCACAAATGATTGCATCGATAAGAATGGTCAAAAAAAACAATGGCATATTACTATGCAAAAATTAATTGTTCTTCTAAAATTGGTTAGAAGGAGCAAAGAATTCATACATTTGTTAATGTACCTACAATTTTCAAATGCTAGTGCCACACTGCATACCTTCGGGTTGCAGCCGAATGGGCCGACACGCCCGAGGAAGAACCACTCTCTCACTTAAAAGTTTCGTCTGGTATTTGAGAGTCCCGGAGGCCCGAACCCCCCCCCCCCAACATGATGGTTGTGCAGAATTTGGTTACATTATCCCAGGAGGGTACCATCAGCGACTGCGGTGGAGAATCCCTCTCTGGGCATCCATGCTCAGGACGTACACCACCTGAGCAGGGATGCCCAGGCTGCCCTTCGAATTCTGGGGGGGGGGCAATTTTGCGCTCGCCACTGTTCGGGGCAAGCGGAGCAGGCATCAAAAGGCAACCCCTAACACCCTCACTGTGGACTTCTGCAACATAAGGGGACTCAACTCCAACTTGAATGCCGTTCACTTTCACCTTGAGACAGCGAAGCCGGCCTTGCTCTTTCTTACCGAGACCCAGATATCCTCTCCTGCCGATACGACTTTTCTTTCCTACCCCGGGTACAAATTGGAACATTCCTTTGTACCACGAGCTGGGGTGTGCGTTTACGTCAGAGAGATCGTAGTTCTTGATGATTTTAATGCCCACCATGCCGAATGGCTTGGATCACGCACTACCGATCATGCGGGTAGATCTGTTCTCGATTTCGCTTTAGCATATGATCTTACACAACTGGACACGTTGCCAACGCGAATACCAGACGTGGAGAATCATACACCTTCCCTGTTGGACCTTCTGCTGACTTCCCATCCGGATAGCTATCAGGTTATCGTCGATCCCCCGATGGGCTCGTCGGACCACTGTCTCGTTCGGAGTACAGTGCCGGTTGCGCGGTACTCACGACCTCGTTTCGTGGGCTGCCGCCGCGTGTGGCACTACAAGTCAGCAGATTGGGATGGGATGCGGTCCTTCTTTGCATCCTACCCATGGGGGCAGGTTTCTTTCTCGCCGGATGATCTGAGCGTTATTGCTGACTCTGTTGCCGATGTGGTGCTTCAGGGTATGGAACTGTTCATTCCATATTCAGCGGTGCCCATCGGTGGCAAGTCCCAGCCGTGGTTTGGTCGTTTCTGCAAAACGGCCTCACGCCGAAAATGGGAACGTTACCATGACTGGGCTAAACGCATCGGCATCTCGTGATGTAAAGACCAGCGCATTCAGAAAGGAATATAACTCTGCCTCTAGGTCCTTCAAAAACGTAATTGCTAAGGCGAATACGGAGTATGTTGGCAGATTTGGCGAGAGACTGGTGCGCCTTCCTTCAGGAACACGTGCGTTTTGGTCTCTCGCTAAGGCTGTTTTAGGGAATTTCTGTCAGCCTTCCTTTCCATTTCTGCACAAGGACGGTGAGTCATTAGCTCATACCGCGAAGGTGAAAGCTGATCTTTTAGGCTCTCTCTTCGCGTCGAATTCGACTCTGGATGACCAAGGAAATTCACCACCAACAATCCCGCGATGTGATACCACAATGCCGGAGGTTAAATTCCGGCAACGTGCAGTTCGTAAAGCACTTCTTTCCTTGGACATTCATAAGTCGAGTGGACCCGATGGCATCCCTCCAATCGTGCTACGGACTTGTGCTCCTGAGTTGGCACCGGTCTTATCGCGTCTTTTCCGGCAATCCTACGCATTAGGCTTCGTCTCGATCTCCTGGAAGACTGCTTTGGTGCATCCGATTCCTAAAAAGGGTAACCGCTCAGACCCGTCCAATTATAGGCCTATATTCATCACCCCCTTGTTCTACAAGGTAATGGAGTCCATTCTAAACTGCCAGCTCCTGCGGTATCTAGAGGAGTGCTGATTAGTGACCGCCAGTACGGTTTCCGTCGGGGTCGCTCAGCCGGTGATCTTCTAGTTTACCTTACTCATAAATGGGTGGAAGCAGTTGAGACCAAGGGGGAGGCATTAGCAGCCAGTCTGGACATAGCGAAGGCCTTCGATCGCGTTGGCACAAAGCGCTTCTTTTGAAGCTTTCTTCCTATGGGCTTCCCGGGAAATTATGCAATTGGATTACCAGCTTTTTGGCAGATCGGAGCATCAAGGTCGTTGTCGACGGTGCATGCTCCGACCAAAAATTCGTCAATGCTGGTGTTCCACAAGGCTGCGTTCTATCACCCACTCTGTTTCTTCTGCATATCAATGACTTGTTGCAAATCAGTAACATTCACTGCTATGCAGACGACTGTACCGTTGACACCTCATACACCGGCCGTGCTAATATTTCTCGGGAAAACGTCGAAGAAAACCGGCACAAACTTGTGTCTGAAATCGAGTCTTCGTTAAGCGAAGTCTCGAACTGGGGCCGGCTAAACCTAGTCCATTTCAACCCCACAAAGACGCAAGTTTGCGCGTTAACCGCCAAAAAACACCATTTGTCGTATCTCCACGGTTTGAGAACATTCCAATAGTCGCCACAGCTAGTATCGGAATATTTGGCGTTGATATTTCGAGCCTCGTTCAGTTCCGCGGTCAATTGGAAGGCAAAGCCAAATCGGTATCAAAAAAGCTTGATGTGCTCAGCAAGGCAAGACAGTATTTCACGTCGGCCCATCGCCTAAGACTATACAAGGCGCAAATTCGGTCTCACATGGAGTACTGCTCTCACCTCTGGGCGGGTGCTCTCCAGTACCAGCTCCTTCTATTTGACTGTATCCAACGTAGAGCAGCTCGAATTATCGATGATCAAGCCCTTTCTGATCTGCTCGATCCTTTGGCTCTGCGTAGAGATGTTGGATCACTCTGCATCTTCTATCGAATTTTGCACGGGGAATGTTCCGAGGAATTGTTTGGATTAATCCCGGCAGCTGAATTTCACCTTCGGACATCTCGTCAAAATTCTAAATTTCACCCGCACCACCTAGATGTCCGAAAATCCACAACAGCGCGATTTTTAAGACATTTCCTACCTTGCACAACCGCTCTGTGGAACCAGCTTTCGCCGGCGGTTATTCCTTAAAGGCCGGCAACGCACCTTCAACCCCCCTGGTGTTGTAGATGTCCATGGGCGGTGGTAATCACTTTCCATCAGGTGAGCTCGTTTGCCCCCTATAACATAAAAAAAAGTAAAGTGCGTCATGTATTCGACCGGTACTTATTCGTATAAATAATATTTAAGACAATATAAGGTAGGTAAGGTACCTACCTAGGTAGGCCACGTAATGGGGGCGATACGTGGTTACCGTACCTCAGGAACCAATCTAGGAGTGGAGCGGGCTAACAGTTGAGGCAGCATGTTAGTATGCGTAAGCGATCCCGAGATGTCCCGCGAAGAAACGGAGAGGGTACAGCTGGTTTTATGTACCAAATGTGCTGGCTAAATTTATCAAAATATGTTGAAACATACAAAATTTTATATATAGCAGAAATTATTTGCTTTGCTGAAGGTTCTTACGTCTTTTAATTTAATGATTAAAAATTATAGATACGAATTTATCTTCCTATAATATAATTTGAATACCTTAAAAATTACTTTAAAATTTGTATTATCTTTTTACGATCTATTCATGTTTGTAATTTACATTTATTTTCCTGACATGTTAACATGTTTACGTATTACTGCATACATAAGTTTTCTTTGTTTTATTTACTTTGACTAATAATCAACCTCCTGTATCAAATATAGAACTTTCGGTTCCGGTATATATCAAAGTCAAAGTCTTTATCTACATATATTAATAAATTAACTTTCCTTCCCAACTTCGTATGGGTAAAATTCAAAATGATGAGAGGGCCATTTCTCCCCTCAAGTTTAATTTTAAATAAAATAATCTAAACACCAGTAAATTCTAGGTTAGTCGATGGCCTATATCAAACGTCATGTTTGTTAAAATTTGTCGCTAAAAAGTAGACTATAAATATTTAAATAATATATCTTCCTGTGTTGTCGCGAGCAAAAAGCATGGTGACGACTTTAAATAGTTTTCAATCCCACCTGCGCAATGTTTTTTATTTGCGCAGCTAAAATTGTACAATCAAATTTTGAGAAATGATGGAACACGAAACGTTTCCATACTTTACAAGTATGCACGCGCAAACAACAAAATAGTTGTTGTTATGTCATGTTAGAGTAGTAACTTTATTTTATCACTTACTGATAAAATAGCAACAGACACACAAGCAACGTAATAGGAGCTCATTATAATAGGACTCGCTTATACATTATAATATTGTCACCTGGCATTTTTTGCGGTATTGAGCGCATGTCCGTATAGTCAAATAAAAACTTGCAAAAGGCAAATCCGATATTCAAATGGTCAATGTTTCCGACAAGCCGAACGAAGTTTGCGCGAGCTTACTTGTGCAAACTTACTTGTGTAAATGCAAGCTAGATGGAACTCCTGGGTGGAATTTTACTCTCAATGCAATTAAAGAAGTATCTTAAAGTGTGTTTAAAAAATTTAATCATAAAATGTATTAAAACGTATACGAAAAATTTAATACGAACATGACCTTGCAAATTTTTATGCGTTAATTTCAATGATCTTATCGCTCTCAAAACTATATAGGCGCGTGTTATACATTGTTGTAGGTCAGGTTCACGTATCCTTGACTTTTAACATGTATGTATTACAATACGAGGTGTGTTTACGTACACTACAATTAGTATAATTAGTACTAGTTATAGTTTAACCGGTTCAACGTAAAATTATAATTTATTCATCAATAATTAATTAAAGGAGCCATTATATTTTTTTAATTAATATAATTGATATAGTAGAAAGAGGGTACGTCAGTGAGCCCGTAAAGCCCTTTGGTTGCGAGAAACCAATCTACCAAAATAATTCCGATGGACGATTGGCGACGGGTATAAATATGAATAATTATAATATGTAATATTATGTATCTGACAAAGATTTTTTGTAAGAGATATGTTTCTGTACACTTTTGTCTGATAATATATTTTAATACTAGGAAATATACTAAGATATTGCGTAGAAAAAAATCTATACCCTTTTAATAGTTGTTACAAATTAAACAAAGGTGGTAAACCGTTGTTACCTTCGTGAGGCAAGTGAAAGGTTATCACGTATACAAGTATTTTAAATAAAAACATTTCGAAATTTACCGAACATTTCTAGGGTTTTCTATTTGACCTTGTAAGGTTCATTTCGTGAATGGATGGCCGGGAATTTAAATGTCTGAACGGAAAATTTTAAACGCCGCGAAACGATATTCTGGTTTTTGTATATTTTTTTTCTTTTTGTTTGGTAAATTAAGATATGCCTAGAAATATGTATTCAGAATTATGTTTTGTATTGAAAATATCTACAAAAAATTTACTTACCGTTTACGTTTGTAAAAGTTCTCATATAATTTTATATTTAATTAAAATATAAGGAGTTTATAATTCAATTTTATTAATAAAAAGTAATTTTATAGATGTTATCGTTTTATTTCTGTTATTTGATGATCAATACTTTGTAGATAAATATTTTGATTCAATCGGCAGTATTAAGAGCTATAAAATAAATCTACTAATCATTTACTTAATTTGTAACGCTAAATTTAGTTCAAATTTAAAATCAAAATATGTATGTACTTATAAAAATCATTAATCAAAAACATAGAATAATAAAAATATCACCAAGTGGCCTCTTATTTTTTTTAAATATTTTATTAATTCTCGAAATGCTACAAGTTATTAAAAATACCAGATAATTTATTATATTTACAAGTAATCTAGGGCTGTCAATTTTTTTAACACTTATTGGATAAAAATATATTGGCATTTAGTACATTTTCTTAGATCGAACGATAACATTAATTGCTGTTGCATGTCTTGTCAATAATTTTCACAAATACACAGCCGAGCTATAGCGACAGGGGAGCTATAGCGACAGGGGAGCTATAGCAGTCGCTATAGCTCCGCTGTGACGAGAGGACTACTGAAAAAACATTACTGCACGCGTCAAATCGAAAAGGAAAGGACTAGAAAGTGGAGTAAGACAAAATACTGCCCGATAATCTATCATGCGTTCAAGGCCAGGCCCAGACACTTTCGTGAACCGCAGAATAGTAAAGCCTCCGTTTTTGTGATGTCGGATCTGAAGCCCAGCCTAACATCTTTTACCAGTCCACCATAAGCCAAATTCTAACTTCGGCTGGGCGTGCCATATCCTGGAAACTGACCCCATCACCATGATCAGGATTTTATTCACGTAGCATAACTTGTCCTGAGAAGGACGAGGGCAGGCAAGACCCAGTCGAACTGGAATTTTCAGGGAATTAAACCAAGCACCACTTCGTAGAGTCATAGCCATCCTTCCACTCCCAGAGGACCTCCTGGAGGTATGCCTCCAACAGCCTCCTGAGATAAATTGGTAACCCTGATATGATGCTAGTCAAAACTTAAGGATTTAAGTTTTGACTAGCATCTATGATATTTGAATTCTTTTAACCGTTTTGTTCACCATGCCCTAAGCTTTTGAGCCGTGCATACTACTTGCAGAACCAGTTTATAAAGTATCTAAATTAGTCATTAAAATAATACACACATAATTATTACCATTAACTACAAATAAAAATAAATAAAAAGGGTTAACAAATAAACTAGGGACGCAGCCGCAGTGGATAAGTTGAAACGATCTGTGCGGGCTGGAAAGCGTAGTAACTACTAGTGCTTATACTCTACAGCATAGGCCCTGATATGAATGAATAATAATAAAAGAAGTACATATACACAAGTTACATTTATTTACGTATTTTATTTAAACATTAGCTTACGTTACAGTATACTTATACTAGATTCTTAATAAATATATTTTTTTATTGTATTCTGTTTTTCCTGCGCCTACGGTATTCTGGCGCATACGTAATCTGCCCTAACTTTGGCCATGTACTGTTACTGTCAGGTGTAGCCTGGTTATATTTTCTGTTGGATGTCGATTTTCTGGTTTCTCTGGTTATGTAGTTTAAAACCGCCATTTTCGTAGATATTCGTTGTAATGTTGCTGTTGTTCCTGAGCTTAGCTCAATCTAACGCGCTCGTTGTGGAAACGTACACGTTCTACCGAGGACAAAGCGGGTCGTCGAGGACCGGAATCTCCGACTTGCTACCCGAGCTCTTGCACGCCAATTTTACTTTATTATACTGTTATATTACTGTTATGTATCATACGCGGTGGCACCATTGTAAATCAGTCGTCGATTTTTTTTAAACACAAAATTATATTAGTTATTAATATGATTTTTATTTATCACTCCTACTATGTCGACGTAAGGTCCGTCAAACGCAACCACTTTCTTTCAAATCGATCAATAAACTGCTAAGTAATTACTAAATAAATATAGCGCACGACGGTAAATTTTGTTCCTAAAGCATCGTCTGATGCGATTATAGTGCCATTAAAGGCAGCGATATATGCACTACCGAGTATTTTTCCTACCAAGTAGGTTCCTATCCTCTATATAACAAAAACAAAATAATTATGCCTGTAAGTGCTATTCTTCCAAAATAATAAGTGATCTCGTTATATCATAAATTTTATTACATGAATGGTTTTTGGAAGAAGCCCATTTCACGTCAAAAAGAAAATTAAATGTTAATGTGGGACTAACGACGTCACGGACTTTCCAAAGTACGGAATTGTAGGTACTCATACTCGTAACAGCCTAGCTTCGAGCTGCTTACTGAGAATTTTTTAACAGAAAAACCCAACAACGAATGTGTTCCGTGACATTAAAAGTAACAAAACTATTCAAGTACATTTTTAGTATGTAGGTCTTCTGAGGTGTGATATTGAATTGAATATTTCTTTTAATTAATTTAAATCTTTTTGATTGCCATATGACGCAAAGTTCAAGAACAAATTTAAATGCAACATGACGTAAAAAAATATTACTTCAGTTGCGATTAGCGGCAAACACGCACTCTTTTTTTTGATTAAAATAAAGGTTTCGCAATTTTTTAAAATATGAATCCTAATATAAATGCAAAAGTAAGTTTGTTTGTTCCGTTATAACGTGTTAACTACTCGGTATACCAGTATGAAATTTTGCAGTCAGGGGTACAAAACAGAATATGTATGTGGTGGCCAACACATGATAAACAAAATTAAACAAACAATGGCATATTAGGGAAAACTTAAATAATTTAATAAATGCATAATACTTATTATAATAATTACCTAATAATTTATTTAATAAGTAAATGATTATGATTATCATGGAGAACATATTATAAAGTCAAGTATTTTAATTAAGTAACCTTCGATATATAAATATTTGTCTAGTAATATTTATGACATCCGTTTTTTCTTTTATTTCACATGTTAATTCGACCATGATATTAATTGCATTGACGTTCCTTGATGTGTTACTTTTAGGCTACTTAGACTAATGCTATATGGAATATAGATTGTAATCGTTTGTCCATTTGTAATAATTAAACAACTAAATTAAACAACTCTTGTTTTTTAAAATAGAAAAGTTACACACGGTGAATTTATAAGCTGACGCCTAATTCGACACCTCGAAAATGACCATGACTATAAGACATTTGAATATATTTTTAATGATATAATCATTGTTTAGTGTAAATGCTTTTTAATATTTAATACTTTACGTCATTAGAGTAAAAATAACTGTTTTTGTATTTATTTTATATATAGAACAAGCTACCCGAGCCGACATACGCAAATTAAAGAAAAAAAACACGAATTGTGTAAAGAATATATTATGTGTGTATTATTTTAATGATTAATTTAGATACTTTATAAACTGGTACTGTAAGTAGTATCCACAGCTCAAAAGCTTAGGGCATGGTGAACAAAACGGTTAAAAGAATTCAAATATCATAGATACTAGTCAAAACTTAAATCATTATTGCACGCGTAAAGCCTCCGTTTTTGGGATCTCGGATCTGAAGCCCAGCCTAACATCTTTTACCAGTCCACTATAAGCCAAATTCTAACTTCGGCCGGGCGTGCCATATCCTGGAAACTGACCCCATCACCATGATCAGGATTTTATCCACGTAGCATAACTTATCCTGAGAAGGACGAGGGCAGGCAAGACCCAGTCGAACTGGAATTTTCAGGGAATTAAACCAAGCACCACTTCGTAGAGTCATAGCCATCCTTCCACTCCCAGAGGACCTCCTGGAGGTATGCCTCCAACAGCCTCCTGAGATAAATTGGTAAGCCTGATATGATGCTAGTCAAAACTTAAGGATTTAAGTTTTGACTAACATCTATATATAAAATAAATACAAAAACAGTTATTTTTACTCTAATGACGTAGAGTATTAAATATTAAAAAGTATTTACACTAAACAATGATTATATCATTAAAAATATATTCAAATGTCTTATAGTCATGGTCATTTTCGAGGTGTCGAATTAAGCGTCAGCTTATAAATTCACCGTGTGTAACTTTTCCATTTTAAAAAACAAGAGTTGTTTAATTTAGTTGTTTAATTATTACAAATGGACAAACGATTACAATCTATATTCCATATAGCATAAGTCTAAGTAGCCTAAAAATAACACATCAAGGAACGTCAATGCAATTAATATCATGGTCGAATTAACATGTGAAATAAAAGAAAAAACTGATGTCATAAATATTACTAGACATATATTTATATATCGAAGGTTACTTAATTTAAATATAGATAAATAAAGTGACACGATTAGACTAATTGATAGTTATTTTCCAGTATAATAAATAAAAAGATTTGGATACAAAGTTGAATTTTAAATACTTGACATTATAATATGTTCTCCATGATAATCGTAATCATTTACTTATTAAATAAATTATTAGGTAATTATTATAATAAGTATTATGCATTTATTAAATTATTTAAGTTTTCCCGAATATGCCATTGTTTGTTTAATTTTGTTTATCATGTGTTGGCCACCACATACATATTCTGTTTTGTACCCCTGACTGCAAAATTTCATGCTGGTATTGCGAGTAGTTAAGACGTTATAACGTAACAAACAAACTTACTTTTGCATGTATATTAGGATTAATATTTTAAAAAATGCGAAATCTTTATTTTAAACAAAAAAAAGAGTGCGTGTTTGTCGCTAATCGCAACTGAAGTAATATTTTTTTACGTCATGTTGCTTTCAAATTTGTTCTTGAACTTTGCGTCATATAGCAATCAAAAAGATTTAAATTAATTAAAAGAAATATTCAATTCAATATCATACCTCAGAAGACCTACATACTAAAAATTTACTTGAATAGTTTTGTTACTTTTAATGTCACGGAACACATTCGTTGTTGGGTTTTTCTGTTAAAAAATTCTCAGTAAGCAGCTCGAAGCTAGGCTGTTACGAGTATGAGTACCTATAATTCCGTACCTTGGAAAGTCCGTGACGTCGTTAGTCCCACATTAACATTTCATTTTCTTTTTGACGTGAAATGGGCTTCTTCCAAAAACCATTCATGTAATAAAATTTATGTTATAACGAGATCACTTATTATTTTGGAAGAATAGCACTTGCAGGCATAATTATTTTGTTTTTGTTATTTAGAGGATAGGAACCTACTTGGTAGGAAAAATACTCGGTAGTGCAAATGTCGCTGCCTTTAATGGCACTATAATCGCATCAGACGATGCTTTAGGAACTAAATTTACCATCGTGCGCTATATTTATTTAGTAATTACTTAGCAGTTTATTGATCGATTTGAAAGAAAGTGGTTGCGTTTGACGGACATTACGTCGACATAGTAGGAGTGATAAATAAAAATCATATTAATAACTAATATAATTTTGTGTTTAAAAAAAATCGACGACTGATTTACAATGGTGCCACCGCGTATGATACATAACAGTAATATAACAGTATAATAAAGTAAAATTGGCGTGCAAGAGCTCGGGTAGCAAGTCGGAGATTCCGGTCCTCGACGACCCGCTTTGACCTCGGTAGAACGTGTACGTTTCCACAGCGAGCGCGTTAGATTGAGCTAAGCTCAGGAACAACAGCTACATTACAACGAATATGTACGAAAATGGTGGTTTTAAACCACATAACCAGAGCAACCAGAAAATCGACATCCAACAGAAAAGAACCAGGCTACACCTGACAGTAACAGTACATGGCCAAAGTTAGGGCAGATTACGTATGCGCCAGAATATCGTAGGCGCAGAAAAAACAGAATACAATAAAAAATATATATATTAAGACTCTAGTATAAGTATACTGTAACGTAAGCTAATGTTTAAATAAAATACGTAAATAAATGTAGCTTGTGTATATGTACTTCTTTTATTATTATTCATTCATATCAGGGCCTATGCTGTAGAGTATAAGCACTAGTAGTTACTACGCTTTCCAGCCCGCACAGATCGTTTCAACTTATCCACTGCGGCTGCGTCCCTAGTTTATTTGTTAACCCCTTTTATTTATTTTTATTTGTAATAGAGCAGGCCAATAGGCCACCTGCTAGTTAATGGTAACCACTGCTCAGAAACATTGGCGTTGTAAGAAATATTAATCTAACTAACCACGAATCTATTTCTTCCCGCTGGACCAACGTCTTTATGCAATTCCCCCACGTAAATGGGGGGCGAGAACTCACCGATAAAAATACTTCCGACGTCTTCTCCTCGGTCTTCATCGATGGAATGGATCAGCGGAGTTATATTCCTAATGTTCGACGCACCAATTTCACAGAAGGAGACCAACCGCTTGGCAGCGAGAGGTCTCCGCCGATAATAATTGAAGACTAGGAATGGCGCTGGTTTCTCCAGGCAACTCACTCCATCAGAGTGTGGCACGACGTATCTACCACAGGCACACCAACTCCTCCTGTTACTGGGAGGATGACAAAGTCCACCAGGTTATTCCGTACAGGTACTTTCCGAAACAGACGTGTTTGGTAAGCATATCTGTCACCCTAAATGTCAGTTCGCCGCAACTACTCTCAACATATTAATTCAGGTGGGATCGAATCGCCAAAATGTCACCAGACCTGTTGAAGCGAACCGTGAATCCTCCTCCCACTTCTGAATCAGGACTAGCTGAGCCAATGTTATGACTCGTTCCAATTCCACTGACCTTGGACAGTTGCCGTTTTGTTTTTGCCACCATCCAGAACCGGTGCACTTCCGTGAGCACCTTCATCTGTAGTTCCCAGAGTGGATCGCTTGCGAGAAGTATTGCAGCCCTCACCGCTATGACTCTCTGCGGTCTTTGTAGAAGAGCCCGGTTGCAGGTAAGACCCACACCCAAATAGGCGCATCGTATAGTGACATGAAGCGCATCACATCGCCGTATAAACGCTTACACGGTATTTCTGGCCCTCCCACGTTGGCGGCCTAATGTGGTAGAGGCGTTGGAATGCCTCTGGCCTGGTACAAGCTGCTGCCCGAAGCTGATACCTCATCTGAGCCTGATCATCACCCAGACCATTGTAAGTACATCGTGTCACATAGGCCTTAAGACATATTTCCTAAATGTAGTAACATCTCTTCGAAATCATTGTAGCCTGAATGTTTGCCTCATCTATTTTGTCTTTCTTATAATGATCCAATTGGTATGTATGGTAGTTTTTGGTAACAGTTCTGCTTTTGACGCCAATACTAAGGCGTTCATCATAATAATACTCTTCCCCTTACCCCATCTACATTTATTTCAAAGCGTATTATTTTTCTAGCAGAGCTTATATATTCGATTTGGCCAATGTTTACGGCTGACCGTCTGCCTGACGAATTCATCTTATGATATAATTTGTTATGAAATGTTACCGCTCAATATTATTTAATGCACTTGTGGCTAGTCGATGGTATTAATATGATTTAACAAGCAGCTATTAAGATACCGTATCTTCTTAATTAAAATGAAGTATCTACTCAAAAACGAACACACTACATAAAAAAATGCGGAAATTACCATATTGCAAATTATTTATTATAATTAGCATTCTTTGTGTAATTTCCACGACGAACGAGCAGAGAGTAGAACATTTGTTTCCTTGCCACATAGCACTTAATATTTATGTTTTAATATTTCAATTATTACGCTACTTTTTAAAATAAATATAATATATTGTTTGTGTTTGTGTTCAAAATTATGTTAAATTTAGCTGTTGCATTATAGGCCAGTCAATAAAGCCCGTGAAGGTCAAGTAATTAGTATCATTATGATTTTTTGATATGTGGTTTCGGACGTTAAAATAATAACAATTTAAAATTTTCAACCCTCTGGGGTGAACGCTAGGTTTGAGAGGGTGAAAAGCGTTTTTGCTTATAACTTTGTGAAAAAAATTGTTAGATGGTTGAAAATTGGACGGAAGGTGTAAATAATTATGATTTACCTTGTATTAAAATTTCAACCTTTTTTGTTTAGTGCAAAAAAGTTATTAACAAAAAATAATGTTTTTTGAACAGTGATAAAAACTTGTATAAACGGGTTGAAATGTTTATAGAAAGTTGTTAATTAGTAATGAATGGCACTTCACACCCTAAATGTTACTTGTTTTTTCACAAACAAATTCAAATTTAACAATAATAAATGTGAAACAAAAGGGGAAAGTAGGGCAAAGTAGATAACTTAAAAAATTGTCTTTAACATTCGCATTATAGGTACGATTCATACACACACACACATTCTCATTTCACACATTCTAACAATGCTAAGGTAATTAACAATTTAACAAATTTTACAAATAGAAATGTTCAAATAAATAAGATACAAAAAACATTCTTTTTTGTTAATAACTAATTTTGCACTAAAAAAAAATGGTTGAAATTTTAATACAAGGTAAGTTATAATTATTTATACCTTCTGTCCAATTTTCAACCATCTAAAATTTTTTTGCACAAAGTTATAAACAAAAACGCTTTTCACCCTGTCAACCCCCTAGCGGTCACCCCAGAGAGTTGAAAATTTTAATTTGTTGTTATTTTAACGTCCTAAACCACATATCAAAAATCATAATGATACTAATTACTTGACCTTCATGGGTTTTATTGACTGGCCTAATATAGTATTTGGTATTTCTATATTTAACTATGCTACCGGATTTTTTAATTAGCTCTTATCTACTAAAAAAAATTGTGAATAGTCTAAATTTAGTGCATAATTGCATATATTTACTTCCAACGATACGCTTTTAGCAACTTATCTAAAACATGGTATAAATATCTAAGCTTGACCTCTGTTAAATATTAATAAATTGACGTACTTATATACCAAGTATTTAAAAATAGAACTGATTAGATTTATATCAATTCAGACGTTGTTCAAGACAAGTACGATGAAGGCTAATTGTTAATGCTTAATCCTTGTAATAATTTGTTTATGAAATTTTAACTACGCAATTTTATGTGACGTTTATTGAATTTTTACACTCTTATTTAATTCAATGTTTACAAACTTGTCTGAAAAATAAGCCACTTTACAGAAAAAAACTTGATTCTCATGTTCATATCATTGGGTACTGCTACCATAAGCTGGGGAAAACACTAACCTTTTTTTTCAAATTAGGAGCGAAACTGCTAGTTTAAAAACTATTGTAAAAAAGCCGTCAAGTGAAACGCGAATTCGCGTGAAAAAGTGTTAAAATGAGATACGCAAAAATATAGAACTCAAATATTTTGTAGTACGTTTGTTGTAGGTATAACTTTAGTTTTCTAAAACATTTGACTAATTAAAAGTAAATACAGAAAAAATCACCACTAGACCAGTTATTGATATTTTATTATTTATTTTTTAATTTACATTTGACAATTTATAGAAAATGTTTATGAAAACTTTCCAAATAATGATTTCAACATTTTAGGCTCTTGCTTACCATTAGGATGCTTGTTATAAGTATATTTTCTTTAATATCTTGTAAACTTTGAAGTTAAAAATGATAAAATATATTTATTAGTGTCCAATCGATGGTCTATATTTGGCTGAAGCTGATCGGCAAACTATTCGGCGACAAGAAATTCATTAGCAGCCTGTAAATTTCCCACTGTTGGGCTAAGGCCTCCTCTCCCTTTGAGGAGAAGGTTTGGTGCATATTTCACCACGCTGCTCCAATGCTGGTTGGTGGAATACACATGTGGCAGAATTTCGTTGAAATTAGACACATGCAGGTTTCCTCACGATGTTTTCCTTCACCACCGAGCACGAGATGAATTATAAACACAAATTAAGCACATGAAATTCAGTGGTGCTTGCCTAGGTTTGAACCCGAAAGCATCGGTTAATCGAAATCGAAAGCATAAAAAAAAAACAAAATCAATTCTTTTTTTCAAAATGGCTGGCCAACGGACATTGGAAATCGTGGTCGACAAATCCAAGTTAATCTTGTTCCTCCTAGTCCTCCTACAACATATCCAAAAATAAGCCTTCTCAGTTCATTTGCATTTCCAATGTCCATAAAGACGGGCTACAGTGACATACAGCCACAGATCCCGAGGTTATGGGTTCAAATCCCAGATAGGGTCGATAAAAGTTATTGGATTTTACCTTCTAAATTTTTCACTATTAGCCCGGAGTCTGGTGGTTGGAAGTGTGGACACTCCCATGCTTTGGAAAGCACGGTGTTCGTGTCGGATTTGCCTTCCTATAGGATTATGATAGTGAAGGAATAGAGAGTGCAGCTGTCTGCGCACACGCTTGTGCTCTATAAAATGTCCTGCCTTAAAGTTTGGTAGTCTTCCTTGACGTCATTATTATCAACACAGCACTATCACGATTGCAGACGGGATACTTAATGTTTCTTATGTTACATTCATCGCTATTAATAATTTCTACCATATAACCAAATAATATAGAAATATCGCTGGCCAGTTACTTCAATATATTTAGTTTTAATGCATTTCCGACATCGCATTAGCGCTTGAAATAATCCACAAGTGTTCTGTATTTATGCAAGCGAATGCAATTGATAAACCTGGTAAATGAACTGTACTAGAAAGATAAGGAATGTTATTAAACTATTTGCGTAGATCTAAATGTTTCGCTCATGATAATTTCAAGAGAATTTATAATAATGTGCAGTTTGAATTGTACTATTGTATTAAGTTTTTTTGATTTTACCGAATACTGTGAGAATAAGTTAATGCGATTAGGATGAGGAGGAGTCGTTCCATTATAAGACCAGCAGTAAGTGTAATTTTTTGAGAAAAAAATCATAATAAATTGTTACGGACCAAGCTTTTTTTTTTGGTTGTTACATGTTCTTATAAGTTAGTTTTAGTAATTTGTTTCAGTAAAATTAGAAGGAAAATTCTTTTTTTTTTAGCGACGTGAAACGCTAAGTAATTTTTTTGAATATTACTTTATGAAAGCGAGCTATTATGAACACATATATTTCCACTTCAGGATTATTGTATTAGTTTTAGAATAAACATTTAAGTCATTAACACATAATTAAAAAAAAATGTATCACAAACACATAATAAAAAAAAATAGTTTTGTACACAGGAAATAATATATATATTTTATACGCGACGTAAACTACTTCTCTGTTAAAAACATGTCTTATTTTTTAATGCATTATATATAATTGAATATGATTTAAAATATTACATACCTTTCTCGTATTTTCCAAGTTCTATTTAAAATTAGACAAGATTCTTATGTGAATTTTCAAGCACTGATTTATTTCACTACAGTGTAACGGTCGGCATATGAATGATTACAGGATGACAGGGATCTACGGATGTTTCATATTCGATTTTATTATGCGTGTTTAGAGCTCTCGAAGTAAAGTCAGCAGATACAGTCCTAAGCGTTTTTTAACACTTAATCATCAACATAATAAATATAACGTATGTACACAGTGATAAAGAATACAAAGTTAGTTCAAATACTTACAAATTGTTTGATAAATATTTATGTTGCTAGAAATGACATTGAAAACATAATTATACTTATTTTATAAAGAAAAAATATTTATAAACTTAACTTGTTTGACATAAAACTTTCAAACTATAATAGGTAACAATTTTAAACTATATTTCATTTCTGCGTAGTATAATTTTTTAAACATCCCTTTTTATGTCGATGTAGTAGGTGAAAATATTATTATCACTCAGGCGCTTTCCAAGCAAAACGTTGATAAAACTGTAACATTTACAAAAAAAACTTTGTGACTCTCCAAAATATCCACCGAAAAGTCGCAAACAGCTTATAATGTTATCGATCTTAAAATACGGTAACCATTTTTAAGTTGAAACCTCGTTTAAAAGTGTCCCCATGCGATGTCGGGGAATATAATACCCGATATCGCACGGGTAGCAAGTAAGTCCTTACGTTCTTAGGATAAAGTACCTTTATAAAGTCATTTCATTCCTTCATGATAAAACAAATTTTAGTAATATGTTAAAACTTCAGGCTTACTTAAAACTAAACGTTTTTAACACAACACCAGCTAAAGATCGTTATATGGGTGTTTTGTTAAAGCGAATTTCTCTCTTTTTATCATCATTTGTAAGAAGGCACAGATTCATTTAATAATAAAAAAACAGCAATAACATTAATAAATAGGAATGGGAGATATTCCTTGACAACTGACCACCTGGATATACGTACGAGTAAAATATTATAGCATTTTATCCGAAAGTTTTATATAATCTTTAGCTTTCGTTTTGATAATTGTCCGAACATAATTGAGTAACAGATATCTAAATATACGAGCTTCATTAACACTAATGTCAGATACAAATTACTATAAATCATGTAAATATTTCACATCAAACGGCAAAGTTTTTGCAGACCCTCTAAGTTCAATTTGACTTGTCTGCTTGAGCAATCGAGCTTAAATAATCATTTATTGTTTTTAATAGAATACCTTTAAAATAGTTGATCGTATGATAGTTGATAGTACTTAAAGTATGTATTTAACGAAGACAATTACCTACTTTAACCAGGATTGAAATAACCATTAAAGATTTTATTGATGTGTTTATTGCTATTGAATGAATTTAATATTCTGTATTTAATAACGAATATATTCATTTAGTTAGTTATTAGTAATGGATATTAATGATCTCTTCTATCTGTCTAAATACAGGGGTACCAACATGCTACATACATGTAGGTAAATTGGGAATAAGTTTTTTTTTCGATTTAGAATTACTGGCAACGTCTGTATTATAATTTACACACTTGAGTACATATTTTATATAAATTTATTGATCACAATCAATGCCATAAAAGTAAAAACTACATACATAGTATACGTAATAAGGAAGCGTAAGTCCGAAAAACTTATCAACGCTACAATTGGCCCAATTGCTTTTGGGATCAAGGTTAAAGGCAATTGAATAAGAGGGCCCAAGATTTAATAGTATCAATGGTGACTGCTTTTTATTTGTGGCCCACGGTAATATTCCACCACACTAATCAGCAAATCACGCTGTATTGTAGTTGTGTAATAAAACTACTGATTTAAAGGCCAAAAATAAAATTACATCTCATTTATTTTTTATACGTAAAAGGACAGTCGTTGTCTAAAATTAACGCTATTCTATCTATTAATTATTTAAAAGAAAAAATTTAATCCGCAACGAGACTTGTAAATTTTTGGGAAGTTTTATAATTAAAATAATATGTTTATCATGTACTTTATCCAAAAGAAAATGTTTTTATAATATAATCATTTTTTACAATATTTAAAGGAAAATTCACCAACTATCGAGGACCACATACGATATAACTTTGTATATTATACAAAGCCATCTCTAGGCATGTCTCTGAAATACAATAACTCATTATAGGCGAGAGTTTGCCGTATTGGTAGATTTTTTTTTTCTTCAGTTATATTTTTTTTATATTTAACATTGGGACCAAAGAGCTTAATATATACTTCCTGACTACGATACAGCAGTTGATTAAGTATTAAAACGCTCCATATTTTTTTCTGAATGCCAACTTTATATTTATAGAATTAAGTTTTCATTATTTGTGTTATTAAAAAACCTCACTTTATTTTCATATTAAAGTATAATTTAAAATTAGTTAACATTATCAAAATATTTACCAAAATCATCGAAACTTTGATTTGCTGGCCTTCTTTATTGTAATATGTAGGTATTGTTAAAATTATTTGATATACATACCTATATGTTAAGTTTGAGAAAGTGAGCGGTAATGTAAGCTGCGCTACATAACAATATACCTTAAATCGGTTACGTTTTTAAATAACACTATATTTATGACCTTGAAAAGTTGAAACGTTAACAGGAAATTATAAAACTCATAACCGCTATCATTTAAAAAGGCCTAAGCACAATTACTTTTTTTTTATACTTAACCGCTAGCAGAAATAAAAAACAAAAATTAGTCCACTAATTATATTTTATATTATTAAACAGAATATTTCCATTTTGAGGGAACATCATTGTGGTAGAAATTACATTCAAGTTTATTTGTGCAGGCCTTGCCGAATCTGCAGGGTTTAGGGTGGTAATAGTGACAGGTGGGGTTGACGCAGTTTGGGTAGAATCTACACATACTAGGTGGTACCACCGCGGATATTGACTTGTAGTTCGCTGCTGGCACTACATGGGATGCTGGAAATTAAATAACTTATTAATTACATGCGTAGAATTTAATAACTAATTTATAAAATTATATTTTATTATATTTGTATAATTAATATTTATTCAAAGTGTGATGCCTTCTATTTATATATTTTTTTACGATGGCAACATTGTTATAATTTTTTCTTGCATTAAAAAATTATCTTATAAAAACAAGTGCAATTATACATTACTTTTGGGTAGTGTATTAGATTTAATTGATCAATGAACGCTTTAGTCAACACTAAGACATTTTTAAGTAAACAACTTATGTAAGTAATTTAAAACTAATGACAGGATTAATAGCGACTATTCTACTAGTAACCTTAAGAACAACGAAAGCAAGAGTGATATTCTTAAGAAATATATTTTTTGCCATTAATGAATGTCGAGCAGTAATGCAAAGTCCAATAGTTTAACTATATAAATATAATATATTATTTTTTCGAAATGTTTCCTTACTTTTTTTTGTACAAGTCAATTTAAGGTAAGTAAGTAAAACTTACAGGACAATGTGAATGAAGAATATCATTTTATATAAAATTCCTCTATGTGTTTGTTTGTACTTCTTTCATTTCTAAACGATTTGATTAATTTCTATGAAATATTTTTTTAATTCTCCTACTATCTTAGTTTTTTTTTATAAACATAAAATATATGACAGGATCTCTCATTATTATTTTTAATCGTGATTTAATTAATAACGATATAATAATGAATCTCTCATTGCTTAAAAATATGTTGTCTTAAAATTACACAACACATTGATGAGAACAAACGCAATCACCGACTAGCGGCGCAGAGGTCGTGTGCGGTGCGAGGGGGGCGAGCGGGGCGAGCGGGTCGGGCGACGCGGAGGGCGACGCGGGCGCGTGCGAGTACGCGCAGCCGCGCCGCGTGCACGCCGCCGCGAACTTGCAGCGCGGGTGCTGGAACACGCACGCCGAGCCGAAGCGACACAGCGGGAACGAGCGACACCACACCGCCTTGCGCTCCGCTTGGCTCACTGCAAATAATATAATCATTGAAGACCACGGACAGCTGAACTGGTTTTGACACTGACGATCGCTCTTTGTATCCGTTCATCTTGATTGATTTTGAACTATAATTTTGCGTTTTCACGCTTGTTATAATCTATGGCCATCAGTTCCATCTGCATTTTTCAAATGCCTACATTTTTACAATTATTTTTCACAGTGAAGTATTAATATGATGCTAATAGTATATTCGCAATAGATGGTGCCCTGCTTTGAGAATTCTTATGTCTAGACCCACATATTCTAACGAAAAATTTACCAGCTGTACCAACAAAAAATTTATAAGAAATTTTTGGTCTTTGTTTTACTTCGAATTTTTCTGGCATAAAAATTATAATACTTACATGGAGGCAAATCGTCGTATTTATGGGTGTTAGAACTTGAAGTCAACGTAACATGACTGTCACTGCTAGCACTGACTGTCCTCTCTCTTACTCTTTCTTTCTCTTTCTTATCTACGTCAAATACTATTGGCGAAGCTTTTCGTTTTTTGACCGGAGGGGAGTCATCGAGTTTGCATGCAGATTCCATTTCTTCGGTGCTTTTTCTCGTTTCAATTAAATCGTGATCTTGTTTGATAATGACTTGAGTATTACTTTCTTCACTCGTATTACTTAACCTTTTTTTGAAAAGATTTGTCGACGTTCCTGTTTCTTTTTTGCTTTCTGATTTTTCAATAGCAATATCTTTGGTTTGTTTGTGTGTCTCTTTCTGTTCTGGTTTCCCAGTTTCTTTTGGATCGTCTTCATCAAGGATGCCCTCCGTCAAGAGTTTCTTTGCGAGGAATGCATTTGGATGATAGCCATCCATCGTAACTATGAATTGGGTAGCTTTGTCTTTATCAACTGTGGTGTTATGAATTTTGCTGTAACCAATTACAAGTTTTTTCGATATTATTTGATTACTATTAAGCAATGGAATTTTAATATTTTTTTTTATTAAACTATAATAACTAGTGAGTTACTACTATATATCTTGCCCTCTTCCTGTAGCAAATGATATACACCAATTTATTAGAGATTTTTTTGTTTAACGCCTGATGAGATTTACTTTGTCATAGAAATAAATATACTCAAACAGACACTCGATTAATGTGAGACGAAATCTACCATTATATCAATCATGTAGGTAAACTTTATTGTTTCTTTGCATGTATTGAAACTCATTACTTATTTAAAATATTATAATAATGTGCAGCTTAGAAATTCCTTACAGTTTACAGTAAATATAAATATATAACTTACATGGTATCCATAAAACTGTTGTCTAGTCGGCTCGACTTATTTTTACCCTTACAATCAGTATTGTGTATTACTTTAGTAATAGATTGTGGTACTAATTCATCCTTTTTTGTGTTTCTATAACAAGAAAAATTAAATATATAAATCCAAAAAGTAAAAGACATGAACAAAAACGTCTGTGAAGAAAGACATAAATTTATACTTATTTAAATAAAAAGAATTTTATTTCCTTTCCATGTTATGTAAATAACAATGTGAATACAGCGAGTACTTGCAGTTATAGAGGAACCAAATACTTTATTTGGCTTTTATAAAGATTTGAAACTTTACAATAATAAAAAAATAGTAAGAAAAAATAGTATGATTTGTAAATATTTTTATGTAGGTAAAAAAATAAAACATACTTTAAGTTTTTGTCGTCTCCTTCACTATCGATATCGCCCAAGCTAATGGTATCTCCCTGACTGTCCGAGTGTGTGTCACCGGGTACTTGTATGACAATCTTCTGGGATTCCATACATCGCCGCATCGGCAGCACCAGCGCACGCTTTATCTTCTGCGACTCGTGGTCTACTTTCGGGGGTATCTGCGTTCGAGTGTTTGAGTTTTATAAAAGACAAGACAAGGACTCAGCTTCATAGAGAGCCTATCACGAGGTTTGATACTGTACTACGGCCCAATATTAAAATATAACAATACGTTTATCATCACATATGCATACTCATGGACCCCAGAAGTACTTTAAAATATTAAAATCGTTATATGTATTATGGTGATGAGACTCCACTCACATTGAGGAGACTCTTGTGCGCGTCGGCCACGGCCCGCAGCAGCAGGCTGGAGGCGGGCGCGCCCACGCGCGGCCGCGGCCGCACGCGCACCACGGACGCGCAGCGGCTCTCTAGCACCGACACCCTGCACACCACGTATTAAGTAGAGATAAAAATGAGCATAGAAATACATTACTTAAATTACTTCGATTAGTGAGACGCACCTTCCTTAGAGGGGCTGTAAAGATACTCGGATGTGTTCAGATCAAAAAAAGGAAAAAATTGATTTTATCCACACCGACACACAAGACTCAAACTGCAGGAGTCCATAGTAATTTCTTTTTAATACTTAAAATAAACATTTTTTTAGTCATAATGCTTACTTCGAAGTGAGTCTTTTCGAGGAGGATTCTTTTTCATGGTTTTCCTCAGACACAGAGGGTTTCTTTTGAGATTCACTGTGATTCCCTATTCGACTCCTTGAAGATCTCGGCTTTGGTCGAATTTCAATTTCCTTTTCTGGGGTAAATCTGAAAATTTTATATAACATGAAATATACATATAGCAATAAGAAGAATAAGAACTGTGTGCTTGACTGCGGTTACTAAATATTTTGTCCTAGAAGACAGGTAATGTATAAAAATTAATTGTAAAAAATATATTATTCTCCGGGGACCGGCTGCTTGACAATAAGAATTTCGTACGTTGACTTATAACCATAAGCTGTCAATCGCATATGAAAATATTGCTATTTTATTCACACCAATTACTATGTTCATTATCAAAATGACTGTATCTCAGACATCAAAACTAAATGATTCAAATGAATATAATGTTAACTGGAAAAACTACAAAACCAATATACATAAAACATATACCAGAAGATGCAGCATGTTCTGGAGAAGATTATAATATCAGTTAATAAGTAGATGCTCTTCACAGTTTAATCTGCATAAACTTTACTTTACTTTGCTATTGTCGTGATGAGCATAACTTATTATCTTATATAGTTATTAATAGACAAAGTAAAAAAACCAAAGAAAATTAAAAAAATTACATAAAACTGTCGATAACCTCAAATTAATCTCGAATGTAAACCTTAGTAACGAAAAGTTTTTTCTTACTACCTTAAAGGAGTTTGTAATTAACAACCTTTCAGGACTCTCTGCTTTTTTAGCTGATTCTTTTTCTTTAACTTCCTGAACGGCTAATACATCACGTGCACCCAATCTTTCACGGATTGGTCTTTTTGGTAGATTCAATTCTATCTGGGGCAGGATTTCTGGTTCTTTGTGTGTATCCTTTGATTTTTGGATATTTGGTATTGATTTTTGGATGGGAAAGAGTGTTTTATTAGTACGTAATGGGGGTGTAACCGGTGGTGGTTGAGATATTTCCTGAAACAATACATGTACAACAATTTTTACTGAACTTGCCAATGCAAACAAAAGCTATGTTATGTTTTATTAAACTCATGCTCTGCTATGAAGGATAACATTGCTAGGAAGCTTCCATCTTTTGGATAACCGTCTACCAGATATGTATCTTAATAGAATATTTATAAGAGTGTTACTTAAATGAATATGCCCATAATTATACATTATCTATTTTTAAAATTACAAATATAATCTAATTTGATTGTATTATGGTACCTGTAAAACATCTTCAGCAAAATCATTCATAAGTTCTTCTGCCTCTGTTCTAATATTCAAAAAATCCTCATCGTCAGACATTGAGTCCAACTGCTCAACTAACTTCTGTCTCAAGCCTTGTATTTTTGCCTCTATCTTATTCATTTCCTGAATATTATCTTCACTATTACTTGGTTTAGGAGTATTAGTAATTATGTTATCTGTTGTTTTGTCATTATCTTCTGAAAGTATAGCATCTTCAGATTGTGAAGATATAGTTGCTGGATCAATAATAGGCACTATTGGTTGTTTCAGTTTCTTCAAAGCAGTTTTTGTTTCAATTATTTTCAAATCATCTTTATATGCATCGAGATTAATACCATGATTCTTCAAAATCTGACCAGCAAATACATCTGTAATAGATGGTTCAGAATCTTTCTCTATATTCATTAGTAATGGTGGAATATTCGGACGAATCATTTCATGTTTGCTTTTTTTCTTACTTTTATTGGACTTTTTTTCTTCCTTCTTACGAGCCTTTTCTTTTTTCTTTGACTTTTTTGAAGATTCACCTTTCTTTGTTTTTGTTTTATCTTTTTTTTCTTTGTCTTTTCTTTCTTTGGACCCCGATCGTTCTTTCTTTTTCTCAAGCTCAGCCTCTAAAAAATTTATAATAAATGGTTTACTCTGAAAGTCCCAAGGGATGATGTAATAACTATTTATATAAAAATGCAAGTCTGTCAATTTAATATATTTCTCTTTTTATAAATAACCAAGGGTAATACAGTCTATACGTACCTAAGGGTAACATATACTTACTTAATGGAGTCACGGTGACTTCTTGAAGTTTCTTAAGCACTTGGTGTAGCCAATTGACAAACATTTCAGTGTTATCACCTAGGAACAATTGCAAGTCATCCTCCATCTGGGCTCTCGTACGTTTATTTGCAACCATCACCATCACATAATCAGGGAGCTCATCATCTGAGAGAATATTTAACCTATCAGTTTTCAATTATAATCAAGTTCAATTATAAGAGATAAGTATAAATGTGTAGCCTAATAATAGGTTGGTAACAAACAATCTAACTGGCTCATCTAAGAATTTATATAATAGACTTTATTGTATAGAATTTTTTCTTTTAGCTTTTATTACAAAAATGATAGGACATATGTTTTCCTATTAAAAGCTTTATATTGGACATTAGAAGGAAAGTGTATCAAATACAGTGGTTTATAAAAAAGAAAATTAGTATGAACTTACCGACATAACAACCCAATTCAGTCAGCTTGGCCTTGATTGCCGACTAAAAAAAACATTATAGCAGTTAAAAAACAATATTTATTATAACAAAGATTGATCTACTGATACAACTATGTTATAAATTATATGTTAAGAGTGGTTGTGCTTTATAATAATAAGAAAATAAACGGTCTTAGGCGATATGGGACAGTGATGTTTATTTATTTAATTTACATATGCACACAATTTTAGATCATATTTACCCGCATCTTTAGGCCAATTTCGTTGCCGATACCATCCATTTTCGAAGATTTTTATGGACACGTTAAAAAAGGTATAAACAAACGTAATTAAGTCATCACAAATTAACCATATTTCTATAATGAATTTGTACACATAACGAAAATCACTAGGTGAAATCCTTAGATCTATTATAATTATGACTATTTTTTTAACCAAGTAAAAATATTAATTAATATGAAGCCATTGGCATTTAATACTTAATGACAGTTTTGATACAAATTTTGCTTTTGACAAACCATAAATTGTTTTGTAGAGTTGCCATTTGCGATACAGTTCGAAATACTTTTAAAATAATTAACATCTTGGATTTTATTTATATTTATAGGCTCTACCATTTTTTTTAAACCCATTAAAAGCTATGTGAACGATGCTTTAAATAGTAAAACTCTCACGGATATCGGCGAATGATATCGATCTTTATGCACAATGGAAAACTATCACACAGATATACGATAACAACGACAAAAAAATACGGTTACGAAACGATAAATACGTTTTTAGTTATATAAAAAGAAATATCATATTAGCTAGCCTATATTGATTTTTACGGTACCATATATACATAACCTGCCATTTTAGTCATGCCGAGTTAGTCATGTTGTAATTTTATTGGAATAGATATAAATTAACTCTTCTCAAAATATTGCGGCCACAACAGGGGTGCAAGTGTAGCAAAATATAACATATGGAGAAACATACTGCAAAAACCATACACGCACAAGAGTACAGCGGAAAACAAAATCCTGGTCGTAGGCGGTAGACAGTATGTTTTTACATCCTTACCCCGGTATCGTCGTATTAACCATAAGAGAAACTGATTAAAACACCTGATTAAGGCACCTCTCGAAGAGTAAAAATTCAAACTCTAATAAACGACTTTCATTAAAGTTTGAATTTTTACTTATGTTATACAATTTTGAGGCAACCAGCCAACCTTTTCCTAGTGCTGACAAATATGCCAAATATTCTTGCCAGAAACTCATCAACATCGACTCCTGTCATTTATGTCAACTAAGCACAATCATGATATTGATATAACAATAGAGGAAATAGATCGGACTTAACATCGGACTACATCACCAAAAATCCATGTGACCTCAAGTCATAAGAAATTGTGAGCGCCATGGACGTGCCATGAGATAGCATTTGAATGAAAAAAGTGAAGAATATTTAAAATATCTGGTATGTAGTCAAACATGTGGCCGTCGATAGAATATAATCATCTGTCTAATGCACCACTACGATGGGCAGATAAAATAAAAAAAAAAGAAGAATTCCAACTTCTAGCTACCTGTCATCCGATCAAGTTAACGGTGACAGTTGTGTATTGTCGTTATTATTTTGTGTTTTTCTAAATAGGCTAGTCATATGCTTTTTTTTATAAAGTAATTATAATTTTTTATATAACAAAGTTAAAGATAAAATAAAATGTACACATAGTTCAAATTCTGTTTATTAATTTATAACAATCTTCATAATCTTATAGTAATAATTGACAATGAAAAACATAATAAATAGTAGGTATTAGCTAAATTACAATAACTACATAATATTTCATTGTGTCAAATTATTATTCTTAAGAATTAATATGGCATTGTGTTACATATATTTGTCAATATAATAATATTTACATTAGAAAAAAAATCCTCATAAACGAAAGTAGATAATAATACCTAATAATATTCAACAATACTGATACTTGTTCATGAAGTACTCTATAATAAATTAAATATTGCTTCAAAGAGATTTTGTTTTTGTCATGATCATTAAACCTTTATTGTGCTTCTAATAAATATAATATCAAATACCTTAAATTATATCCATTCATTGAAGATTTATTTGAATTAAAAAATTTACAACTGGCGACATCCAAGAAAACAAAATCTTTGGTCAATAGATACCTACTACTTAAAATTAATTTTATCCAAAATATTTAATATATTGGAATGTGTTGGTTTTTTATTCGAGGTATACATTATATTTTGGAATGTGTCTTAGGTGTCTAAGCATTACAATTTACTTGTAATTTGAATATTATTTACTTCAGATGTCCGATGTCTATTATCCGATGTATATATAACATTAAAAAAATCGAGCACCTTTGAAAAAAAGTAAAATACTGAAAATGTGTCTAAATTAAAATTTTACATAAATAATAAATTTAACACAATTATCAATAACACTTATCTCCTATGCATATAAATACAGTTAGTTACGGTGCCTAAGTGTCATTCCTTAGCAGGACGGATGCGTTGCTCATTATAAATAATAATTTTAATAAAATGTCTTTTAAATTACGTCATTTAGGATGAATTGCTATAATAATCTCACTCATGTGCAATTTTAATAAAAAATCTTTGGTAAGTCGTGCTAAAGAGCGACCTTCAGGCATCGTAATGGTCCAATTCGAATCTCGTGATTTTCATGTTTTGCGATCCAAGCCCGCTGGTAACAGTCTCGTTTCTATGTCCTATATTTGGTAAACTCCCTGTTGACCTTACAGGGTTTATCTTTCTCGATCCTGTCTGCTCTATCTTCCTGTAGGCAGAGACCCCCGAGGGTCGGCTCTCGACTCCCCCAACGACACTTGGCTTAGAACCGTTCGTGTGTTGCTGAAGCTGTATCCGTGACGCTCGTTCCATTTCTCTAAAAGAATTGGGGACTAGTTATTTGGTGATAAGGTTCATACATTTTCAGACGAGAAAAACACTTGCTTGAAGATTAAAGATTAATGAATGATACCAACCATACTAAAATCACTTTAGATTTAAGTATGTAATACCAATGTTCATAATAATACATATATTTAATCAAAATTTCCATTTTTTAAGAGTACAGCTAAAATACTATGCTATAATAATTACTAAAACCAAAGAAACCTAAAACCAAACAGAATATTTTTACATTACAGACATGACTGTGTGAACGTTCATTGTTATTTATTTGTTATATTTTTATGGTGGCATGCAAACAACAAGAAATACGTGCATTAAGGGTGTAAAATAATACGTTTCTCTGGTTTCACCACTATACCAGAGAACACAGAATTTTAGCACAGCATACAGAGAAACTCAAACCAAGCACCACGACCCAAACGACAATGAGGATGAAGCGAGCAATGATACCTTCAGGTTCGTATATAGGAGGCGAGCGCAGAGGTGCGCTCCGGTTTCTTGATGTGGTGGCATGCGGGCGATGAGGGATACGCACCGCTCGTGAGGCCGGACAGGCGCGACAGCGGGCAGCACAGCGCCGCCGCGTACGCCGCGCGGTACTGCGCGTTCATTATCACGTAGATGATCGGGTTCACGCACGCGCTCGCGTACAGCAGCAGGTATCCAGCGATGTGGAACACTGGAACGAGTATCAGCATTAAGTATACTACTACACTTATGGTACTGCACAAACAGTATTATGTATCCATTCACTCAAAGCCGCGACCCCCCTTTAAATTATTACATGTCTTAGCGTGCATGAGACGACAGTAGATAAAGTATTAAATTCAAATTAGATTATATTTGTTGAGTATTAGTATTTATGATTGTATTATATTAAAAAAAAATATATTTATTAGTATTGTATTCAAAAAATGATTAGTTTGACGTGGAGACTTGGAGAGACGCGCTTTCCATATGAATTAATGATGTAAAAGTAATTTTGGCGCAGTGATTAAAAAAGTAATAAGACTAGTTTATTACTTTATTTAAATACTGTGATAAATGGCATGTTGTAAGTATCTACCATTCCTTCCAAAATTGAAATAAACTTAATTAATGGACGTCAATTAACAAGAATACATAAAATGTTTAACTATGGTAAAAACTACTATTGATTCGAATTTTAAATTCTGAGTCGACGTACCGACACGAAAAGAAATGTACTAAGCACTGCTATCTAAAAAACTACCTGGTGGATCGATGCTATAGGTATATCCTACTCATTTGGATTTGAATGTGCCTTATCAACAGGAAATATAACGATGATACATACCATTACTAATTGAATTGCTTTGAGATAAAATATCAACTTACTTGGGTAATGTACGTGACTATCGGCGACTTTGGCGATAGTGATGGGCAGGTAACAGACGAGGAAGGAGAGAAAGATTGCGAGTACCATCTTCGTTATCCTCCACTCGTTACGGCGCGCTTTCGTCTCTCTCGTGTCCTTTATCGTCGACCGCTTGTCACTGCCGTTGTTTAGGGTACCAGGGTTTGGATGTTGCGAACGTTGATGTTCACGCATTCTTTGTTCTGAGCTGAAATATAACATTAAAAGTAACAGCTTGTATTATATTTTTTTCTTCTTGGCTTTGTGCAAGCCCGTCTAGCTAAGCATCACGAAATAATTTTACTGTTAAACAGCAATACTTCGAGTTGTTTTATTTCGATTTTAAATCTGAGTGAGCTAGTGTAATTACAGGCGTAAGGAACATATTAGCTTCCAAGGTTAGTGGTAAATTGGTGATAAGGATTGTTTAATATTTCTTACAGTACTAATTCCTATGGGTGATGGTGCCCACTTATCATCGGGTGGCATATTACCCGTACGCTTACCTATATTATAAAAAAAAACCCACATATAATGAGTTATAATCACATCAAGTTGTCTCAAAAAATAACACACTTAATACAATTTACCTATACTTGAAATAGCATAATAAAACAATGTCCTAAAAAGTATATTATGCATTTTGGTTGCATCATAAAAATGGTCTAACTTGTCGTGGTTTCATTAAAACGAATATTAGAATAACATTAATTGAAGAACATTTGCAGTAAAATGCATGAAATGTATTAATTTTAAGAAATACCTTTTTTATTTGGCCACTAAACATCATTCTGTAGCCTGACCCCATAGATACGCAAGGTATACTATTTTATGACTCCATAAAACTCAATATAGTATAAAAACGTCAGCTCCCCATTTGTTCTTGCTCCATAAAGATAAAGAAAACGCTTCAGAGCATAAAACATTCGTATTACCTGCCTTTTCCAGTCATACATATAAGTCAAAGTATATTAACACTATATTAATATATGTGTAATGTGATATTGACTAAAAAAAACCTCACGAACTTGTACCGTTCTTCTTTTTGTACAAAAACAATTTTGTAACTTTCTTCGGAATAAATTAGGACTATGTAAGAATCCTCGTACTTAAATTTAAAAACAACGATTTCATGAAAAATATTACGGATTTAAAAAAATATATTTGTATAAATAATTGTTTTATTTTACCTGTGGACTACCCAAAATATTCGAGCGTAACAAATCAAGATCAGCAGTGCTGGCACAATGAAGGCGATGACGAAGAGAGCTGTCTTGGCAGAGCGACCGTTGTCATCTGGCACTATTGAACAAGTGCCTAATTCTGGATCGTAGTCGAATTGACCTGGCGAACACGTTTTATCTCGATCAGTTAAAAAAATCCATAACAGCAATCTCACAGCGTTAGTTTATCTTAAAACAATTTTTTTATACATAATAGCTTCACTATTTCAGAATAATGCTCTAAATGTTTTGTAAAAGTATCTGTATCTCTATCATAAAAAAAAATATATATATACATATTTTATATCAATAAGCTATGGAAAAAATAAAATAGATCGAAAAAATACTCTTTCTCGTTCATACTCTCATTAAGAAATTAAGTTTAAAATACAACACCTATAAATTTTTATATAAGAAAAAATGAAATCAAAGGTAACATTCTGAATGAGGCCATTTTAAAGTTTAAAGCAGAACATCAGATGAAATGTAAATTTATACGTCTCGAAGGAATACAGAGATAATTCGTGGAGACAGCTTGACTGCTTCGTTTAATAGGCCTCAGAATATTTAGTCTGTGAACTTTTATCGTAATTTACCGATGTAAAAGGCTACTATTAAAATTAATACGTTCGTTAGTAAAATACGTGTGCTTATTTGTTATTACATCCACTTTAGTGACGCCATTACAATGATCCTCTACGCTACAAGGGTTTAAAATATCTAAGGACACTTTAACGTGAAACGGTTTATGTCTAGGATTAAACTAAATGTGCATAAAGGTTTTAGAAATTATTTATTGGCGTACATTTTCATGCTTGGATACGTTTTATTGTTATATCTTATCTTAATTTCAAAATTTAAAATTTGTTAAAGTTAATCTCAACTATATTCTAGCAAGATCATATAGAATATATTTTTTCAGAAGGAAGACCATTGTAATATAGGCATGGGTGCATAAACTACTTTTTTTACACCAACTTGTGTAGACTACCTTGGTCTAGATATGAGGCAATAGATCCCTAGGTTCTGGGTTTGAAATCCAGGTCTGGCCGATAAAAAGTTATTGGGGTTTTCTATCGAAAATTCCTAGCAACGGATTCCTTAAGATTGGTCGCCGTGACCAAAGACAGTCGGGAAGATATCATCATCACCAACTTACCCCAGACTCCAAGAAGTGTCGGTATCTGCATACCGTACGAAAACATCCACGAGAACACGATCATAAGAGCTATATTGTGTTTTCGGTACACACGCGCGTACCAGCTGTGATGAGCAATCATTATGTACCTGAAAACATAAAAAAATAAATCATATTATTGGCTAGGCTAGCTGAGCCATAATAAATCCGGTGACTAGAGTACGTTAATCTTAACTGAAGATTGTGGGTTCAAAACCGAATAAGCGTGAGAAACATTGTTCGTAGTTACAATTTATATCATGTTCACGGCGAAGGAAATCAATACATGAATGAATTAATTCGATTTGAGTTTAGATTGTCCCGTAGTTATCCGCCAATCTGCAGTGCAGCAGGATAGCGGAATAAGTTAATATAATCTATATATACAAATGCAACTTTAAAAAAAAAAATTAAAAAGAAATAGCAAAATAAATAAAACTGTAACTGTACAGTTTTATTGGATACTGATCCACTCTACCTCATTAAACTTGTAAACTTGCGTAAGCATGAGAGACATGGGCCTTTTGAACCAAATTTGTCTTATTGACATTTTCAAGAACGGACGGAAGCCGTATATGCTTTAACCAACGATCACCGACCTCTTTTGTTTTCCTACTCTTTCCGTTACTAATGGTTTCTATGGTAGTTGTTAACTGTCAGTGTGATATATCGGTGTGACCGATGTGTGATCTGTAAATGATTGTTATCACATAACTAGCCAATTTGAATTCTCCCTCTCGTGTATTGATAAAATGTCGTTAAATTCGTGAGACAGGCAGTCCTCGTACTTACGGCATGTTAGGTTCTCGATATACGCGACGTAAATCGAAACGGCGTAAGTCGAGACATATTAGATAGCTTCGTTTTTTTCTTCTTGCTATGACATTGACCTCGCGATAAGTGAATTCTCCAATCGAAACATTGACGTATGCTTGAGGAATAGTGTCAAAACATTGTTCGATCGAAACGACGTAAGTCGAGGACTGCCTGTATTGTGATTAAGTGTTATTTTTAATTGATATTTCACTTCTGCTCTAACAATATATTTAATGTTACCAATATAAAGCTTTTATATGAGTCTACGTGATAATATTTATTGCCTCCACTGGTGACAGAAAGACTGGTTCATTTTTCGCCCAAAAGATTCGGAATTGCGATTCAATGGGGAAATAGGGAAGTATTTTTGTCACCATAAAGCAAAAACAAATATTTGAAATACGCTGTTTCACAAAATAACTAGTTGAGTCAAAACTAGATAAGACATTTTCTTCCTATACGTAATTCTCGCCTTAAAATTGATTTATTTTTCAGAGTATATAACGTTATTTTTTTCTCATATTTATATATATATTTTATTATTTAACTATATATAATTAAACGAAAAAGGTATATATGCGAAACAAGCGATATTTATTAACTAATATAATATACATTTATGAATCATCATTAGTATTATAAATATAGGGCATCCCGTCCAGGCTTCACTAGGCTATTAAAGAACAATACACACAAAGCAAAAATCTTTTTGACCAGACACTAACACATTAGTTTGTAGAATATCTCACTAAAGCTTCATCAAAATCGTATGAATGGCTAAGAAATTCACACAGAACCAACATATAAACATTATTTTTACATATTAACAAAGAAAAGTTAAACTGAGAAGTAACGGATTATTCTTATAAAAACACATATCGAGTCAGAATAGTAATTATTTATAACATACGAGCGTATCGTTACGGGCGATTAGTTGAGATAAAGATAAGAAATAAGAATAATAAATAAAACGGGATTAATATAAAAAAACAAACGTGTTGAGGCAACCATGTGCGCAGTCTCGTTTTGTGCGCTGTCAACTGTTACAAACAAAGACAATACCGTTATACCTTGACCTACACTTAAGATACCATGGCTGTGACCAATGTGAATAAGTAGCAAAGGTTTTGCATGCTATGCATTTTTAATCAATAATTAGCATTCTATGTGTGACTTTTAAGGGTCGCAGTCGGCACTAGTTATGACATACGAACGTTAGTTATGTCGTGTGATGTGAAGGTTCAATATATATATTTTTTAATATAATAATTTTATTAAGTTATTCTTTTATCTGTAAATTATATCATCTGCTTAGTACAATGTCGCAAGTCTTATAAATAAAATAAGGAAAATTGTTAACATATATTAAAAAAAAAAGCAGAGGTTTTAAAATTGAACCATGTGATTCGCCTATTTGTGAGAGCGCCATTTGATTATGCCCCGTAATACCAACATTCAAAACTCTTTCATTAAGTTACGAGGAAATTAATTTTAATGCAGGGCCTTTGATACCAGAGTATTTAAACTTTTGCAAAATAATATCATGCCTAACACAATCGAGTTACAAAAAATTTCATTAACATTTTGAGACCTCTCCCACGCGTCATAAATGTGTTCAAAGTTAGGACTAGACAATAGCGGTTAGCATTTTAAATACAAAATAAACATTAAATTTTATAAAAAGAATCACATTCTGTGCAAACTCCTTTTATAGGCAAGTACAGCGTTAAAATTATATAATATTAGGTACAACTTATTTACTTTAACTTACATAACAATATTTTGTTAAAAATTTTAAGATATTGTATAATTATAGTTTAACTATAATTATGAGAAACAAAACTAAAATATACCATATTACAATGCAGTAAATGTGAGACGTTCATGAAAAATATCAATATCATGGGTCTTAAATTCATCGCATGTCCGCATGAGACGGTTTAATGGCCTGTTTTTCCCTAGATTTGTCCTTGAGCGGGCGACATTATAAAATATATTCTTAACGATTCATAAGGTACTTACCTATTTAAGGTAATTAGCGCGATACTCAAAAGAGATACGCCCACGTTCCCGTATCGTAGGAACGGTACTAGCTTGCACAGAGCTCCCCCGTGGGACCAGGTCCTAGTCCAGAAGCCAGATATGGCGAACGGAAGCACGACAGCGCAGAATAGAAAATCGGCTATGCATAAACTGAAAATAAAAAAATACATATTATTAAATAAATTGAATAATTAATATTTCATGTATTTGTTACCACTAAAAATTTATTTTTTCTATAGTATCTATAAATATTTATATATAATTTTAACAAAAAGAAACTGACTTCAAATTCCAAGGTTCCTAATGACGGAGTTCTGAGGTAACACAAATATAAAAATAAATCAATCGAACTGAAACCTCCTTTCTTAGAACGAAAAAAAAAATTTAAAACGTTGTTGTAATTAAGAGTTTATAAGTATATAAAAGTAAAAGTAATGTAAGTAAGTAAGTAATGTAAGTATCGTAAATATTCCATCGGTGGGCAAATACTTCGTTCCATCTTACAGAGAAGGTTTGGAATCTTATTCATCCATGTTGCATTATTTCACCCAAAACATGCTTACACGTGTTTAAATTAGTTAAGGATTGACTGGATTTAACCCCTTAATTTTCGGTTAAGTTCTAAATACAAAAGTAGGCACTGTGCTATATCGGATCTTCTAAATTGTATTTGTTGAGAGTTGATTAATTTATCGTTACGGGACAAATATTGTGCTACAATTGTCTAATAGATTCATTTTAATTTTATATACGAGTGAAATATGTTGCTGATAATAATTTAAAAAATAAGCAACGGTCTCAGAAATTTACATGTTGAAACACATACCTAATTGAAAAAAAGCAATTCGTCTACTCAGATGAGAAACGTCTTGATATATTACTTTAAACTCTTGTGACTTTCAACGACATCTAGGACAAAGAAAACACAATAAGCTTCTTAACAATGTAATACGCTTGAACCTTATAGCTCAATGGTTTGACTGAGCCTAGAATTGACGCAGATTCGATCATCAAACCTAAGACTATTAACGTATCTATTAAACATAAGCTGTAAGCTTAACCAATTGCTAGTCCAGACTTCATACGGACAAAATTCATACAAAGTTCACATTTCCCCTTATACTTTTCTCCCCTTAGAGTTGAAATATCCATAAAATAATAATTTCTAATAAGAATTTTCAGTATAGAGTGGTAGGAAAAATTGTTATTCCTATTATTAGGATTAGTAATTTCTCGAATTGTTCATGTTGTTTTTTAAAATAATAAATTAATAATCATCTATATTTTTAAATCACTAAATTCAGTTCCCAGTACAACACTGGTTGTTTTATTTACGCCCCGAAAGAAAAGGGGAACATATTTCGTACTAGATTAGAGTTGGGACATATTTCTGTTCCTTGACTGATATTTATGATAATTGTTTTAGGCCGATTTTACGCTTTCATACAATATATAAGAGCCAGTAGAGCTATTCTTTAAGAACAAATTCTAAACTCACTGCTGAACATGAACGTGAACTGACAGAATGTGAAAATTTGTTAACTTTGGCTTTAACAATTACAACATTCGATTTTCAATGTTTATGATACGGAATTCATATATTAGTTACGAATTAACTTCTTGCGGAATAGCTCTGCTTTTTCTTTCTAATATGACAAAATAAAAGTGCTAACGTAATGTTTTCATGGTACATACGTCAAACCAATAAAGAAATATTACATTAGAAACTGTCTTAAGATGTAATATTTTTAGAAATTCGCGATCGCGACTGCCTAAACTTACAAATTTCATTTTAATAATAGTTTGAATGACTATGATACAGATGAGATATTTTATAAAAATGCACTTACGATACAAAAAAAAACAGTAAACTATTCTAAAAATTATCAAACTTTCAGACTTATTTAACAAAATGTTTTAAAAATCTGTTTTACTTGCTTACTAAAATGACAAAAGAAAACTTATAATATGCTCAAGATTATCTATTGCAGGGACGCCTTGTCAATGAGGGACTTTGCCTTAATATTTTGTTGTTGAAATATTTATTTGAACTAGAGTTTGTATTTTTTTTTTTGCTAACTATAACTTTAAATCGGAAACATTTCACAGCAATAATATACCATTTTACAAAGTAAGGTAAGTATTTACTTGACCTCTTAGATATCGCCACTCCAAGAAAACAATTCAAAACTTTAATCCATTAATGTTTTGTTAACCATAGATGTTATATCCCTATAGCCTGTATTTATATTCATCCTTCAAACCACGACAATAGCAATACACGATTGCTGACGTTTAGTCTTTAAATTAAATAGTATTACAGCAATAGTATATACATTTTAATAGTTTAATAAAAAAATACCTTATAATAAATGCTGCAGCCACATTTCTCACTTTAGGACACTTTAGAAGTGCTACTACGGTGAGAAGATTACCGAAGAGGCCGACGACCATAATTATTCCAGTGATAACCGCAGCGAATGTGAGAAGTGCTGGAGAAAACCTTCAAACAAAAGAGAAAATATTATATATATGAATAAACACAGGTGTTCCAATTTTTAGACGATCTTATTTTAAGCAAACTTATTCCATAAAAAGACAAAAACACAGAGAGAAAGAATAAAACATAATTCTATAATAAAATCCATAGTTCTCAGTGGTCTAACTTATTTATTTATAAATTATATGCAGGTCCTGCTAAGGAATATTTTATCTATATTTATCTATCAACCTGTGTGTGAGTTTACATCTGAAGCTTGTTTTACGTTACGTCTAGAAAAAATATTTACTGTATCCGTAATCACAATAATATGTGAGCCAGCTAAAAAATACTAGTAGATTAATTATTTCGCGATCCAACAGCTGTTTTGAACTAATATATTATTGAAATTATTTAAACAATATTATTTTGCACAAATAAATGTAATTAGATCTAAAATTTAATTATAATAGGATAAAGCGTATGTGCGTATATATGTGTGGTTATGTAACAAATGAATTAATAATGAAAATAATTAAAGTTGTTACAAAAAAAATCCAATAATATTTGCAATAAACTTTTATCTTACGCTGAAACGACTACTATAATAATGTTATAATACTTGAATTAAATACACAGACAAGTCTGATGTAATGGTAATTGTTGTTATTAAACGCTTATTATAAAACGACAACAAATGTTAGAACAAGATAATATTTCTTATTCGTCTAGCTAGTTGGCTAGACAGGATTTAGAGGAAATTAAATGTTTAAACCTAACGTAATATCACGAAAGATAAAAGCCCTTGTTATGAAATAACACAAGAATTCTTGTTTAAATATAAAATGAATGCGAATGAAGAAAATGTAATACGAGCTTAAAATTTATTATATAAGTTTTAATTTTCCATATTTTGACAATGATTTATGAAATAGTAAGTATATTTATATATATTTAACAAATGTACGTGATTTAGTTAAATTAATTATCTTCTTATATAGAATATATGTAGTATCATGTTATTATGTACTGTGATAATAACCACAGATAAAATATCGTCGTAGTTCTTTTTGACAGTGAATGGTGTAGTATGTATTCCTTCTTATCCAATATACTATTTTCAAAATTGGAAAATCTATGCAGAATATTTTTAAATATTTAGGCTTCATCCAATTAGCGGCCCAAATGATGAAATTTAAAAAGTGACCTCTTTACGAATGGTTAAAATTGGTCACGAAATGTTCGTAAATGTTCAGTTTTTTCATAAATAATTACTAAAAATTGGTCAACACTATATTCATAAAAAAAAAAAACAAAAATCAAACCAAAAAATAATAATTTTGCAATATCAAGCAAAATCGAGGAAAGTTAGGAAATACACACAGTCAGAATATAATATTTGGTCAGAAGTATGAAAAGTAATATAATAAAAAAATATATAAATAAGTAGTTTCAATTAGATTTGCTTTAAAAAAAATACGCTTCTGATAAATCACAACATAAGTATTTCAGTCGTTACATAAATTTCATACATTTTTGCTAATTTCTTTGTCTTTTTTTTCTTTCGTTCTCACATCATTTGTTTGTAATAAAATAAAAGTTTTATGACTGACAATGAAAATTAAACATTAGTAAAGCTTTTTTATGATATAGTGCGCAAATGGGCGACCTGATGGTAAGTGGTCAACACCGCCCATAGACAATGGTGCTGTACCAAATACATCCATTCCTTACATCGCCAATGCGCCACCAACCTTGGGAACCAAGATGTTATATCCCCTGTGACTGTACGCTGGCTCACTCATCCTTCAAACCGGAACACTATAATACTGAGTACTGCTGTCTGGCGGTTCAATATCTGATGAATGGATGGTACCTACCCAGATGGGCTTACACAAAGCCCTACCGCCAAATAAACATCAGACTGTATCGTATCTTTTTTGTAGTTCTCAAAACACAGTTAGTGCATATAATATGCACTAACTGTGTTTTGAGATGAATGAAAATACTTATGAAGGTTATATTAATTGTTAAAATAAAAACGGCACTGTCGTTTCTTAACAAGACGAGCTATGGCTGTGACCTGGTATGCGTTCTTCCTACTCGTGGACGAAACGTTGTTCGAGGAAGAGCATATAATTCTTTCCGGTTCCCAGAATACTACATTTGATATATTTCATCCGGGGTATAAATTTTATCACTAGGACAAGTTTTAATCAAATCAAACTAGTGGATTCCATGTGATGCGTTGACGGACAGAAGAATATATCACGTAGGCATACTATTTCAGTGTTAGACTCTTCATGCCTGTAAACTGGCTCATTTATTAAAATCGGAACACGAAGTGTTGTTACTTGATTATATAATAATTGCTGATTTTTGACCTTTGCATGATGATGGGCGGTCCCTACCCATTAATTTAATTTTACCCACAGTCGGGTATACACAGAGCGTTGTCTCCGAATACTTTATGTTACTAATAAATGTTTTTTTACAGCGATGTTGAACCAAGCTCTAAGATATCGCAAAAAATAAAAAAACCTGACTTAAAACTACGATGTTAAATTGTCGCGTATTTGAGCGAACTTTTTTACATTTCTTTGAACGTTTTAATTTATGAATTTTACTTTTTTATATGATTATATGAAGCATTCGTATTTTAATTTTAATTATAAATTAAATAGGATGTAACCACATATATTCCTAATAAAAAATTGTATGCTATTTATTTTTTAAATAAGCCTTAGTCTTGAAGACAAAACGTTGCAGTATCAATTGCTATTGTGTGTTTCAACAGATTTTCTTTTATTTGAAACAAATTAGGAAATAAAAGTAGAAAACAAAAACATTGTTCAAAGAATGCAAATTAAATTTGAACTTTGACTGTGCAAATAAATGAATAAATAAAAATAGTGTAGCATTTGGCGTAGTAATAGCTACTTATTTTAATATCGAGGTTATTTGAATTATAAATAAAAATGTCTTAACTTTGAGATTTATATATTTTTTTTAACTAAAATAAGTCGTAATGGCTCTTTGTCATGACCTGTATATATATTTAGTTTTTAAATTTTTAATTTACATAAAAGAGATTTTTCGTCTTTAAAATAATAAAATATTTTTTAGAATTCATTTAGAATGTAATAAAAAACATGCATAAGTATAGCAGGGTCGCAGCAAAATGGTAATTCTAAATTAGGCAATCTACATGTTTTATGTTTGCACAAAGTAACATAGGATCTCTTTTAGACGATCGGATTGTTTTTTTTTGTATCATAACTCTTTTCTCTACATAGCGTTTTACGCGTCGGTGCCTTTTTTTAATGCTTTATTTTTGTCATATTTGTTCATAAAGGTCATTTAATGGCTCTCTCTTTTTCTCCAATGAAATACATTTACATTCTAAGTATACAACGATATTTAATATAGCTACTAATTTATTTTTAACATTTTTTTTTCTTTTTTATTAATGTTAACACAAAGTGTGGTGCATCCGTAGTCCCTCCTTAAATTATGTTAGGCTGCTCTGTGACGAATCCTTGAATTATAATCTACGCTAATAAGTAAGAATAGTTTTTTTTTGCATTACAAAAGCGAAAAGTACCCCTGAACATACATTTCAATACATAAAACTAACAAAAATACCAGAAGACGCAACGCGTTTCGGAGAAGGTTGTTGTGTGTAATATCATATAAGTAACTGCGCTTCCTAGTTTTACCCGCTTTAAATCTATACTAATATTATAAAGGCGAAAATCACTCTGTCTGTTCCCTCAAGCTTAAACAGCTAAACCGATTTAGATGAAATTTGGTATAAAGGTAGTTTGAGTACCGGGACATAGGTTACTTTTTTTTAATCACTCCTGGAGATGGCATGACTCCACTCCATCAGATGGTAAGTGGTAGTGGAGTCCAACCGCGGAAACGGCCAGTACAGTCAGGAAGAATGAACTGCACAAGCCATCATCACCATGCCAGCCCACATGATGCCTCTTCACGCCTCGTTTGTGGGAACCCAGGTTATATGAGGAGGAGAACATCAATTTTTTGACGGAGCAATAATGAACTAAAATTTTTTTTCGTACGTGATTGAAATGATGTCACAGTTAGACGGTGACATTGAGAACCAGCACGCTTAGACTTTTGAAGGTAATGGGAATAAGAAATTTCTCGGAACACTCACCGTGATAGATAGTCTTAGAAAGCGCTTAGCGCCGCTATGTATCTAAATTAACAAATCTTTAAAGAAAATGTTCTGCCTGCGTAGCCAGTGAGTTTCTTAGCGGCATTTCCAAGGAAAATATACCTACTGAACTAATGGTAAAAGTGCCAGTCAGATCGTAGTTGAATTTAGTATTTTTTTACTAATGGATTGTTTATAAATAATAACACCTCTTGGTTTCGATTGAAAATAACTATTTTTAATAAAGCAGATTTCATGAATAAGTAGGCCACGTGAAGTAAACATTTTGAAAATAGTACATTAAAATAAAACCTTTTATTAAATTAATTAATAATGAAATTCAATCCGATTGTCGGACATTGTGTAAACCAATCGTATGTATGTGTGTCCCCAGCCTTAGTAGAATTAATTCAAGTAACCCAACCCTTACGTACTGCAGACCGGATGTCTTTTGTGCCTAGCTTTTATTGCTATTACATGAAAATACGCGGCATGAAGTGTCGGCGGTATTGTGAGTGCTTTTAATAAGAAACTAAAGGGTTTGAAACAAAGGTTTAAATGTACTGAATAATGAATACTACATTTAGTTGTAAATGTACTCACGTATGCGTGTACTTCATAGAAATAAAAAACATATGACAAAACAATATTATATTAAAATTTAAAAGCGATTTTTAAGCATACCCCACACTGGTTTGTTTTATAATGACATAAAATTTTTAGATATAGAATGCCATATATATATTTTATACATGTAAGTAATTACAAGAAGTCGTTTACATTTTTTTTTGTAAGGCAATATTTAACAATATCTAAAATAAAATGAAAACGCGTGCAATATATATATAATGACCAAAGAAGTCACAATTTAAAATGTGTTTTTTATTTTACGAATTTTTTCATATATTTTTTTATAAACAATTTAATAAAATTCTTAGTACCGATATTAAAATACATATAATACACAGATATAGATACTTACTTAGACAGTTCGCTCTGTTGGACATTAGAAGTTATGTCATCTGTGAAATTAAGAAGATCTGCGTCGGCCATTTTGAATACCTAGAAAGAAAGAAAAAGATATTTTGTTATAATAATAAAACTAATCAAATGCATTATATTATGTAAATAAAACATAAAAAGAGAAATACCACTTAAAATAACATCTCTGCAAGAAGGATTGCTTAATATGCATAATAAAATCCAGCCACGATAGATTCAATTTAAAGTTTGAATAGTTTAATATCTAGCTCATTACTTTAATACAACTTTACATCTGTCGGTGACATCATCTGGGGTTACCAGGACAATTTATTGTAACCTCCACAATTAGGATCAAGAGTAAATTCAACTGAATTCAAGAGGTCTTATCTATAACTTGTTTTTACTTGTTTTGATATGCATGCATGATAAATTTTTTTTTCTACGAATTATATATTTTTAAAAATCGAACGCAATTAACTTTTCAAATTGAGTTATATTTTATCTGTAACGTTATAGAATACTTTTTTGGGTTATATTTTTTATTTATGTTCAATTTATTATCCTTTAATTCTAAACTAATGAAAGTAAGTAGATTTACAGAAGGAAAAAGATTTATTAGAATTTTCGACACTCCATCGAATATTTTACCGAATTCGAATAATCGCTAAATCTGATATTAATCGCTAAATATTCAAATTCAACATAGTCATTATTAAATAAATGTTTTTTTTTTATTTTTATTTAAAATGTTGGAGCAACATAATAAATACAGTAGGAAGATTTTTACGACTTGGATACTGATTATAACTGGCTATTTTGCTTTTTATCAGTTTGGTTACGGTTAGTTCTTAACAACAGGCGTGACAATTAGTTTGATGCCAAATATCCTTTCTATACGCTAAGACGATGACTCAAAATTTGACAGGATGCTCGAATAAGGAATAGACTACTGCATAACCTTATAATGTATAATGTACGATGCCAGGATACGAAGACTTTGTCATAGGTGAATGGACTTTTAATAACCTATAATCAACACACTAAATGACTCTTATTTCTTTGTTGTTGGTAGATACATAATAATTGTGTTTAGATAATTTATCTATATAAATTAATTGGTGGAAAAGAGTAACAAGTGAGTTTCTTGTAGGTATTTCTCGTTTAAATTTAAATTCCAAACCAGTGGCAACTTTAAATTTATCATTGCTTGTGAGAGTCTACTTGAATAAAGTATATTTTGTCACCATAAATCATACATAGAAATTACATGAAGCGTTACAAACAATCATGAATCACGAATTTGCATTTTTATGAATAAGAAATTAAGTTAATTATAACATAAATTAATGACTTTGATCGCGAAAGTGCTATAACATTGAAATTATTATAACCGGATAAAATTATAAGCACATTTACCTTAATTTAATGTCGTTAAGACAGAATCGTTGCTATAATTTCTGATTATTATTACAATTATGATGTTATTAATCAGAAAATATTTTTCGGCAATTTTCATTAGGAAATTAGTTTTCTCTTCCATTTTCTTAGGACGTAGAATGAGAATGAGAACATTTATAATTATTAATTGTAGTATGATTATTGATTGGCTAATAATAATTGCAATATTTATATATAAATAACAGCCTGCAAATATACCAAAGAATCGGTAGGATCCTCTCCATTTGAGGAGAAGATTTCGAACTTATTCCACCACGAGACTCCAGTGGATAAACATATGGCAAATTTTCATCCGACCCGTGCAAGTTACCTCAGGACGTTTTTCTTGATCGCCGAGCACGGGATGAATAATAAAAACAAATTAAGATTATAGAAACTGTGTAACTGGGAATCTTTGATAAATAATGTTCACTTATAAAAAATCAAACAAATTCTTATTAAGAATGTGCTCGAATACAAGGTACATTTGAATGGTTTTACAATAATTACCATTCAATCCGTTAGCTCCCGTATCATGCCACTCCTTGCTTTGCCTCACTGAACCTATACAATCCTTCCGTGTCAATGACCACAGTATAATAAGGTTCAATTATCTAAATTGAAACTCACAGATTATACAATAGACAATCTGTAGGTTGACAAACAGCTACATGATCTAACGCTAGACCATCTATTGTGTAGTCCAGATAAAAGTAATGGGTGCGTTTGATTTAGATAGACAGAAATAAATGTTTGTGCCATTTTAAAATTAGTGGAAAAAAAAACTAGTTGTCCCGACTTGAAGAATTGTTGCAAACAAATCTAGTTGAAAGGTTAAAATGAGAGATTTATTTTTTAAAAAAGACCCTGTGACCCGGTCGCAGCACCACCGGTTCTGATCTATGTACACATAAAAATATTCAAAATCGATTCAGCTTTTCATGAGGAGTTCAGGGACATCTTAGATTGCTTATGTACGCCTTAATTCTGAGTAGCAAAAATGCTTAGCTGAAATACTCAATAGGTACCTATGTAACATATGTAATGTATGTATGTTAAATAAAATGATCGTTTATTTTTAAATAAATATACACGCATAAAATGTCTAACTTTTGGGCACAACAAGGACAATTTATATTCATAGAGAAATTCACAGTTTTGATGTATCGATTTTATATTTGAATTGAAATTAAATACTTATTTAATGGTATTTCCGTACGTGTGCATTATGATATATTCTAAATCTTAATAATTCCATGTCATGAATGAAAACAAAAAATCAATTACCAATTACGTTTCGATAAAAATCGTTATCATATATTATATGTACAAATTATAGGAACTTTAAATACGTATGCTGATTAGGGCGCGATTCTCGTCTTATAAAGTAGGTACGTTCACAGCATATTCCACCCCACTCTTATAGTGGGATTGGCAGGAAAAATGCAGAATGGTACCCAAAACGTGCATATTTTCTCATTTTCTTCTAGTACATATTTCAATGAAATACACTGAGAAGAGGCCTTAGAAACTCGCGAAGAGGTCACACATGGCAAGAACTAAGGAGATTCTGGATTACAATCTCAAAATGGCGATCCATGAGCACCAGATTATGGACAAACTGGCCAAATACCATCCAGACTAGCTGAATCCCACGTTGTCAAATTCTAATCGGGACATAACGTGGATGGTAACAGATGAACTAGGCGAAGTTGTATATTGTTACAACACTTGTTTTAACTACGGAACCCTACAAATACTGGTCCTTGTGTGACCTATTTACAATGAATGAGTTTACAGACCTGTTTCGTAAAATGGATTGTCAGGGTTCACATAAGACTTTGATCCCCTTTAACAAATTAATTTTGTACTCCGAAATATACCTAAATTATTTATTATTACTTTATACTCCATAGCAATATCGGAATGCTATGAACAGAATTATTGAAGCCCGAAACCACAGTACGAATGCCTAAAATAAAAATGTTTTATATTAAATATCGAAAAAGTAAAATATGATTGGCCTGACAAAAACAGGAATTTCGATTTAATATTTTGTTTTAATTTCTTCGCTTCATATATACGAATTGTGTTCCAAATTTAAAATATTTTTAAATTTTAATTTATTATAAATATCATATTTTATTGTAAAATCTATATGAGTATATAAGAGAAGGCGTTAAATTATTTATTTACAATTTATAAATACGCAAAGTATAAAATGTTTATTTAAATACAACAATTTTGTTACTATGATATTATTTAATAACATAATGTTTCGTTTAGGTCGCCAGTCTAGCCAGACTAATTTCAACGCTATATGACAGTATGTATATCAGATGACCTCAAGACAGAATTTAAACGACGCTTAAGCATGTTCTATGTTTGGTTAGATTTATGTCATATGATTATCTTGGTAGATATTAAAAAAAATGTAGTTCGTAGATTATATATCCATTCATATTATAAAACTAATTACCAGTTCAGAAATTCTGAGTAGCAGCCCGGAATCTGGAAGATGGCAGTGTTTACACTACCGTCCCTTGGAAAATATGCAAAGAGTGCGCACCATTTTACAGAATTCAGTTCAAGTGCTTTACAATAAATTTTAAATAATATATCGAAATTATTAGATTTTTCTAATAGACTTGGACTTTTCTTGACTGTACAAGTTAAGGAATAGCCCTAAGAAAAAAGTACAAACACTCGTATTTATTTGTCTACATATACAGTAATATGATTGTTGTGGCATTTATTTGCACGAAGTAACTGACATGTGTACTTATTGCTATTCATTCTTTTCCTTTTTATGGTAAATTTTATTTCCATTTTTTAAATTGTTGATTTTAAGGAACTAAGGCCTAACAAAAATATGATTACATTAATTATTATTGGTCGAATTTTAAAGATAGTGTTGCGTACACTTATACAGTATACACTTATATAATACAGAACGTCATATCGCCAACTTTACCTAACTAATCATCCATAAGCCTAAACGACAAGTGTAAAGGAGAGGGATACATTTTTACTTATATTTATTTAAAGCTTTCAAAACTACTTCGTCATAGTTAACAAGAAATCCTTAACTAATATTATAAATGCTAAAGTAAGTTTGTTTATTTGTTTCGCTTCACGTCTACTAAATCAGCTATCAATATTTTTTCAAATTCCTGCAACGGTCCTAGCAGAACAGAAAAAAACAAGTGTAATATTTGATCCTCTATTTCCCTCAAATGTGGGCGAAAACTCTAAATTTATTTGACTAAAATGTGATTCAAGTATTCAACTAATTGAGCACACATATTGTAAAGACTTATTTGGATGTATGTGTAGGTAGGTGTTTGTCATAATACAGTATCGCATATTTATAATAGTAATATATTCCAAGGTGACTTTCAAAAAGTCCTATGAAGATCTATCTAGGTACCATATTTGATGTATCAGGAGGTATGACTCATTTAATATTGAGAATAAGTACTTTATGGATGGTCATCATTTTCATCATTTCAGTCGACTTTCTGCGTAAAAGAAACAAATATAACGATGTAAATTATTTTCTATTGATCTTCATGGAGATTTGTGATGCCACTTGGAGCAGAACAGACTATTTCCACACGAGTGAACAAGAAACAATCTAACGTCAAACGTTAAATGATAAAAATACCGCACAGTTTAAGCTAAAAATGAAGAAAAGTAATTGGAGCGATCCCACAGTTGTTTAAAGAACAATTAAAGGCACTTGTTGCTCAAGCTTGAGTCGGTTAAGAAATATTTAATGTTTTGGAAAAATCCACAAATGAAAACTTTTTACTAGAAACTCTTTTAAATTGCAGTGTTTATCTATTATTGACACGAGTAATAAAATTAAGGGGAATAATACCATTGTGTTTACTATTAATACAACGGCTTTATAACGAAAATATTTATGTGATACGGAAGTCCGTAAACTTTCAAAGCAAATAAAATGATTCATGTTTTAAGTATTTTGTATTGTACGAGTAAGGTACGTTACACAAAAGGTATTAATTGTTTTCGAAAAACAATACAAAACTGTGTTATTCTGGATCCAGTTTAAATGTGGGACGTTGTACTCGGATAAGATTACCAAGGATGGATAAAAGGAATTCATTTTTAGATTTTCGACATATTTTTTTAGGTCAAATATCACAAGATTTATTACTATTAACTATTGTTTCATATATTTGAAATTAAGACGTTTTAATATACTTTTTCTTTGTACTTCAGATTCGTTTGAGCCGTCGAAATACCAAGACATTGGAAGCATTCACAAAAAATGTCATCAATCAGAGATATTGGTGTTTTTATCATTAGAAAGCGTAGATCTGTCTTAAGGATTAATTACTTGATTATACAAGACAGAAAATAAATCAGAAAATGATTCGTTCATTCGAGGCATTGAGGGTCACGCGAGAGTCGTTAGGAGATTCGGGTCCACTTGAGATAATGAAAACCTATGTGCCAGAACTTATATTTAGCCATTTAAGTGGAAAAGTTTTTTCTTGCCTCGTGTAATTGAAGGCTATTTTTGCTAATATTCTAACAATTAACAGCAGCATCAGCAACGCAAGGGTCATAAGATCTTAGTTTTTTGACTCTAATATAAGAGATGGTTAATATTTCTTAGATTGCCTATGTTCTAATAATATTTAGATAAATACTTTGGTGTCAACATTGGAGACCCATTAAGTCTGTTATTTATTCAAAATATAGTGGTCTAATAACCTGGTATTGTAAGAAAAAAATTGGATTAAAATAATAAATGCGTTAGAGAATCCCTTTAATTGGGGAAGGTTGTGAACAATATTAAACATAGATGACAGCCAGGCCATAAATATCGACTCATTCGGCAGAGGTTTTAGGTTTTAGTTATTAAAATATTAAAGAGAGTTTTTTTTATGATATAAGTAGGTGGACAGGCTTTTGAGCCACCTGATGGTAAGTGGTCACCACCGCCCATAGATGAGGGCGCTGTAAGAAATATTAACCATTCCTTACATCACCAATGGGCCGCACACGTTGGGAATTAAGCTGTTATGTTCCCTCTGCCTGTATTTACACTAGCTCTCTCACCCTTCAAACCGGAACACAAAAATACTGAGTAGCGCTGTTTGGCGGTAGAATGTGATGACTGAGTGGTACCTAATCTGACGGGTTTGCATAAAACCACCAAGGAAATATATTTTGATTATTTAAATTCATAGAAAAACATGTAATGTTTCTTCTACATTCAATATATGTTCCGAGAATTAAGTTTATCAATAAAACAATATTCGAAACAGTTTTAAAAATTATAAAAAAATACTTTAGCAATTTATGTTCTTAAAATGGCTGTGATGTTTGTGACAATAGTTTTTACACCATATTTCAAAATATAATGGAAGCATTCACAATCTATATTTTACTATATCTCCGTTCTGACTTCATAAGGGTAAAAAAAGTAAAATACATATATATTTTTAATTCTTATGTTAAAAAAATATTCTAGAGTCCGATCGCAACGAATCTAATTTAAACTAATGACTGTGATAACACACAAAAAAATACATCAAATTCGGTCCAGCAGCTCAAGGTGAAGCAACGCGATCATAGAGCAAAAGTTGTCAAGCACTTAATTTTATCCGTTTGAGTACAAATTTTCTTTAAATACGCGACCTAAATCGGAAATCGTGGCATCGCGTTTTCAGCACTGCATGTGATGAGAATTGTTGTCACCAGGGATCTGACATTGTTCTCATTTCCAAACACGTCGAATTTAGGACAAGAACGAATAAATAAGATTAAAAAACGTATTTAAATATATTTGTACATTAACATTTAAATGTAATAATAGATTAAAAATAAAAGAACTAACTGTTTTTTTCTAAAAAAAACAAAAGTGAATCAATATTTGATAGACTGTTATCATCGAAAACAAGAACCAAAATATCAAATTGCTTTTGTAATAATAAATGTACAGTCAATTACTGATTTTTTTTTTAATTTTTATTAACAACAACCATTTAATAATCGGCTTCGGTGCAATGTTGTGTTTTGTAAGTGAAAAATTTGGTAGACTTAGGTACCAAACCAACGAGTCGTCAATGAACTATTGAACTAATTATTGAAGGACAAGTGATTTATGTTTACAATGTTTTTTTAACAAAAACTTTTAATGCCAACTTTTTAATTTAATGGAAACCTTTCTTGAAAAGAACACATGTAGTTTTTGAAATTGTTCATACGTTGACGTCACGTCACTTTTCCTCTTATAAAATACGAACAACATATTGGTTTTCTTTTTTAAATGCAAGTACAAAGATGTATGAAAGGAATATTTATATAATTCATAATGGAATAAATTCATGCTCTCCTGTAGCGTACAAGAAAACTATTTAAAGATCATATTTATTTCCAGAAAAATGTAAGCAGAGGAAGTGAAGTGATTACAATGTTATGTTGCTGCAACCTTTGTACTTGACGCTGCGCGTTACTTGATACAAATAGAACACAACCTGCTAAGAAAATAAAATTATTTCATATTTAATGAGGGATTCTTTGCTAAAGACATTCAATGAAAAATAATAGGTCTTTGATTGTATTATTTATCATAGGATTCAACTTGCAACTTGCAAGTGAAATTCCAATATTTATTTGAAATGTTTACAAAGTTAATAATTTGACAGATAAATAATAATATTCGTCCTGACGTCACATGCGTAATATTAAAATTAAATATTTATAAATAACACTATAATACAAGCTCCTTGGGAGAGAAAAAGCGCCCGAGATAAGTCGGATTCAAAGGTCGACAATGTCTATCTTCTCCATATATTAGATGGGCTACAAGAATATTTTGACATAACAACCTCGCATAACTATTTTCAAGGGAGAGAAGACACTTCTTACCCTCTTGAGTGGCTCCCAGCCAAAGGACAGAATAAACTCTTTGATCCCTTATAATATTAACGCATAAAATGTTTATTATGACAGATAGTTTTTACAGATCTTAAACATAACTTTTTTAACATAATAGTCTAAACCTAAAACAATATTCAATATATATAAATAAATTAATATACATAATATATCCCCCTAGAACTATAAACTATGATATGAAAGTATACATATATAATTCAGATTAGTACATTTCTTTGTGAATACGGAAGAAACAAAGACAATACAATTTTTTATTATCTTAGATAATATTTAAATACATACTATTTTCGTATATGAACATAATATTCTTATGTACACTTTTTTTTTCATAAATTTGACATAGTTATTATTGTAAGAATTGATAACATTAAGTGCTTAAATATATATACAAATATGAATTAAAAATAGTTACTGTATAAATCTTGACCGCGTGGAATGGTGGCAAATACTAGCAGCATTACTTGATTACATTTACTTGATTCTTATATTTATAGAGAAACAGGTAAATGCTATACGACGTGCTCAAATACAATAACACTGTGCTTATATAACTGCATTAAATAAGTGTATCGAATATATCATACGTATTTTTGTCCTAAATCTCAAATCAAACTCAAATATGTATCAAGACTGTCAAAATATAAAAGGAAGCGAGGCAAAGCAAATTTAAAAATAAATATATTTCTAAATTATTGGTCATTTCCATGCTCACTGCGTGTGGGCGTCAGTGACAATTCAAATTGTCTGAATCATACTCGTATCCTACGATCAGACGTCGGGAGCGATGCACCAGCAATTAACTTGTTTAACGCGACGTATGTTAAGTGGTTAAGCATTGTCTTTAATAAAGGAAACGCCTACGGTAGTCTGTTTTATTAAATATTTTTCATTTTTTATATTTTATGGCCCTTTATCACTCATTGGAAAAATTGAAAAATATTTGATATACCTTAACGGTCGCTTGTTACCGATTAAACAACGTCCAAAATATAATATACTTGTATTGTTGTTTGGGCTAAATGGTGGCAGCAAGAACAGCTGGCAGAGAGCATTACCACATATATATTTCATGTACCGTCCCACATCAAAATGGATCTGGATCATAATACAATATCTAATGGATCGTTATATATGTAATTTTTGTGCTTATAATAGATTAGACTTTGATTTCTTTATTAAGTATTATAATTATATTTTTTATAATAATACATGTGCTATTTAAATTTTATATTAATTTATTTGTAGCTGTCACTGTCATTCGTATACTGCGTACCCTCTAAGACGGTCACATAATCAACGTTGAACTGTAGAGGTCAATGTAAGTCTGTAAGCAGTGTTTGGCAAATAGAGTTATTTCAATTTCAAATTAATACAATTGAAAGCATTAATCATTCAACAATAAAAAAATACATAAAGTAAACAAAAGAAAGCAATTACTGAAGTTCACTTTCGATATTAAATAAGATGTATATATTCAGTATTGCGAATTCCAAAATAATTTACCGATTAAATACTAACCAATTTAAATGGAATATACCCTAACGTTTCCCGATTTTAGAAATTCTGCTATTTGATTAGCTTTCCCGAAACGGGTTCGTTACACACGAGTTAGCAGGTAATTACCCTTAATGTAACATGTCAGTAAATGCCCCACATACTGGCGTTCTTACTCCTTAAGAACATAGTTTGAAGTTTGTAATAACGTCAAATTCAGAATATTATGTTGCTCCAGAATTTTGTTCAACAGGTGCCGATTTTCTGCGCGGAGCATGAAATAAATATTAAGCACCTGGAAAGTTAGTGTCGCGTGGTGGGGCAGTGTAATATGAGTGCATACATATATATATATATATATATATATATATATATACAACTTGTGTTACACAATCATACTATCTTGGTTTATCAAAAACAATTGGGACTTTATAGTAAACGGGAAAAAGAAAAACATTCCACGGAATATTTAATTCTAATGGAAAAATCTAATTAAATTTTGATTTTCAATAAAATGAGGAAACACAGGAAAAAAATAATAAAATAAGAATATCTTTACGGTAAGGGTAAGGACCCTTTCGCAACCATTACCCTGACATTCAATAGGTGTTTAATTGAAGTACGGTGAATAATTTTGTTGGATGGTCAATACTTTTAGAAAACATTGTCAATACGATTTGATAAAATAACTAGGTAAGTTTCAAGATGTATTAAGAAATAATATAAACGTATATTGATTGTAAAATTCAAGGACGCTTCAAGGTATTTTTCGTTCAATAATTTTACTGTATATTGAATGACATCGTAAAGTATTCACTGCAAGACCAGACGGACAATTTTTATACTTCAGCCACTCCATTTTACCCGTATCAATTTTAATATTATATAGTTACGATGCCTGTGTTTTATACTGTCATAAACTTAAATTCATTACCTTTTTAATCTTTTGTAATCTGTTCAATTTAATTAAATCGTTTATTAAAACGTTTCAGTCGTCAAAAGTATATCGTTCGTTATTTACTGTTGTAACGACTGATGTCGGGATTTCAGTAATTGAAGTAACAACTTAATTTTTATTCTTAAAATGAATTAACAAATTTTACAGAGTACCATTTAACTTAGATGAAATAAGTCGATTACTTCAAGCTCATTTAGCTAAATAATGAAAATTGTCAATGACTGAGTTACATTTAGTTCTACAAATCATTTACATTTAGCTTGTACATATATATCGTCGAATATGACTTTAAATGACAATAAATACCTGTAGATTTATTCTATAACAATAAACTCGAATCTTACCGCAGAACACGACCGTGAAATGTCAGAAAGTGATATCCTACGGTGATTATAATAATTGCAGCATTTAAAGGACGCATGCTTTATAATAGCGTACCATAAGTCGGTTTTACACATGTCACGAGTGAGATAAGGAATGAGTTCTTACAGAATAGCATGTCGCATGGTATTTAAAATACTTCTAAAACCTGTCGTTATTTAAATGACTAATAGATTTCGTTGATATTATTTTGAAGGATTGGTCTAAAATGAATGAAAAATATTACATTAATTTATCTTTCAAATAAATTTTTGCTTTATGTAATATATACATACGTATTTGTAGTAGTTTTTTTTTTTAATATACTGAGTCATTCGTTGTGTAAACAATTCGAAATAAGTCACCTGATAAAATAGTTTTAATTTTAAATTTATGATATAATATTAATTTAATTGTAACCTTCTTGACCTTTGTTATGTCGTTGTGAACTTGGTAACAGTTTTTACCGATATTTTATCTCACCTTGGTGTGTTAAGGTCGTAACTGCCATCCTTTTACGAAACCTTTATAAAACTATCAACGTTTCATTAATAATAAGTTTCCTGTTGTTAATCTCACATTGAAAAGTTTAAAGTTGATTTACTACAGAAAATTGACAACCACTTTTTTGTAAATACGAGTTTGGTGGCAAACGATTTTGTTATTGTGACTATGTTGCGTAGAGGACCGTGTTTATGTTTTAGGTGTAACTCTAGGTCAAAATCTATATTTAAAATTAATTAGTAAAGGTTTTTCTGAAGAGAATAAGGTTTAAAATCGCTTAAAATTGCTTTTATGCGCATATATGTACATTATACACATCTGTCAGATATTGATCACACACAAACAGGTTTCGTCACGAAGTTTTCCTTTTAATTATGTAATAAGTACGCCGATCGGCAAATGTTCCTCTTGTTAAATGGTCACCACCCATAGACATTGGCGCTGTTAGAAATATTAATCATCCCTTACTTCGCCAATGTGCCACCTACCTTGGGAACTAAGATGTTATGTCCCTTGTGTAGTTGCACTGGCTCAGTCACTCTTCAAACCGGAACAAAATAATATCAAGTATTGCTGCTTGGCGACCGAATATCTGATTCTCATCTCTTTAACTGAATCCTGTAAAATTGCGATTTAAACCTAGTAAGTGTCAACTTGAATGTATATTTTTTAGCTTGATATAATTATACACCGATGTCTCTGGCAAACGTAAATGAAACCGTGATCTTAGTTTGTATCCGTTAACAAAGCCTTCAACATAACGATTAAGATGAGTCAGGTCTCGCAGAGAATGTGCTTGAGTCAACATTATCGGTGAATCAGGCGTCAAATGCAAAACGTGACAGTCTTAACTAATAATCGCTTGTTAGTTCAGCTACGATGATTTACATAATTATTGTCAAAAGTTAGACTATTATATAATCTCTATAATCTGGTTCTCGAGCCGATTGAAATTAATTTGCATAAATACATATTTATTTCATATTTTTTTAACTAAAATATATTAAAATAAAATTCAAAATGATGATAATTATTTAATTTTAATCGTAAATTATAGAAGTTTACAAAATTGAACGTAAAATGGAACACAAAACGAGATCAACAATGTAATAAAAATATTCATTCTATAAATGTAATTTCTAGTCGAATATATTGATTTGGTATTTATTCAAGCGTTGTTATTCACAGTAACACGACAATATCAAACAATTCGTCACGGCTTAGTGGTCGCCGCTCCATAATTAAAGCCATCGTTTGTATTGCCATTTGTGCGTCACGTGTTCACGGCGCGGGTGTACGAAGTACAGTCAGTCTCAGAAGTTAATATTCAAACAATACCGTTTAAATTATTACTTAAAGACAGATGCAGTTAAATTCTAATTAAGCTACTCGAAGATTTTGTTTTTAATTTCACGCAGACGACTGTACTGGCGACACTTTTTGTATCGCAACACGACTAGTATGCGTATTGTTTTAGTTTATTGCTCAACATGGTCACTTTGAAAGACTAGAAAGTTATTTTAACGCCGTAAATCGTTTAGAAACATGCTTCTTGAGCGAAAACTAGTCGCTTACAAACGGGCCGTATGTAACATTTATTAATAGTTACTTTGGAGGCTGACAATTTGATAACAATTGTGTGTAGCGTCTTCATAAAAAACTTATTCGGCAGATTATAGCACAAGGCCTCATCTAGCTGTTAGGTCAATAGTTCAATAGATTTGAAGATGTAAAGTTGTATAAAACATGCATTGCGAATGTTTCTAGTTATACTTAGCTAAGTAAAAATAATATATGAGTAATGAAGGAATTTACATAAAATCGTATTCATTTGTTTACGTAACTAATGTCCCTTCGTGATGTAAACAATAATTATGTGATGTAATTTATTTAATTTAACAACAACTACAATATCCTAAACGAAATTTGGTTAGAGCTGCTGATCTTTAAATTTCGCCCGATGTGAAAAAGCGCAGGAGATAAAAAGCTGTACTAGTACTTTCATAAAACTATTTGTGAGTCTTATAGTCTATTTGAACGGCAAGCTAAGACGAGTAGAGATCAGAAGGACTAGTGGTTTTGCCGCTAATTAATTATGAATTTCCTTACTTCGGCCTGCTACTAAAAATTCTTTAGCAGATAAATTATTTTTCTCCATCAGCTCATAAGAATTTAATAATTTAATGTTATTTTAATATAGTTTTTTCGATACTAGTTAGGTTATTGCCATTATTGGTTTTATTTATGTTTTTCATTTTCATAAATAAAAAGGCCATCGTTAATTATTTTATAATAGAACTAAGTTTAATTCAATTGTAATTTAAACTTCTAGAATTCATAATAATCGATTAGCGATATAATGATCCCATAATCTATTTTTTATTAAATACACATTTTAAAACAAAGAGTTTTAAATTTATAATTACTTCGTAATTAAACATTGCAGGTAATTTAAAGATACATTACACAAAATAATTCAGAAGCAATTAATAGTTTAAAATAAATTCTCTCTTTATCGTATTACTACAAAATTGTTTGATTAGTTTTAATGTTATGGGAATAAAAGGACATTGAACTTTGATAAGTTTTAATCGTTTTTAACTCACACGGGTGTTCCTTGTTATTTACATATATGTCGGTTTTATTAACTAATTATAATATTTTTAAAGTCATCATAATTCTCTAGTCCTTATTACATCCTATAATTATGATGGAGCTGTATTTCGTGACCAACCAGCCACCTGACATATGCGTTTGTTCGCTTTGGTTTCCCGTAACCATATAGATGGTCAACGAGCATAAAAAGTCGGTTATTGGCCTTGAGAAAGATTAAAATGAAATGGTATTATTCAATTCAGAAATGAATAAAATGCCATAACAGTTTTATCTATTAATATTTAGGGATTTTAACTTATTTAATACTAAACAGATTTAAGTCATTAGTGCTTACATAAACGAACCCATCTTTCGAAATTTTAAGTGTCTCCTATAGTATAAGTGATACACTTTTTTTATTACTATATATTTTAATACTAGTTGAAGCTGATATTTATATTTATAATATGGTTGCTATAGATATCGTATAAAGCTAAGAAATTTTTTGAGAAAGAAGTGACGGTCATAATATCTCATCCATTTATGTAAATCATTATGCAAGATCACAATGATGATATTGCAGTGAGATTATAAACATTCATGTTTCTTGTAAAACGAGTACTGCAATACGAAACCAACCGAGCAACGGGTGGTCGCTGTTAAAATATATTTAATAAATATTGAACAATTATAACCGATCACATTGTTTTTGAACGAATTGTAAATGTAAAAAGTTAACATTACTTCATTTAAAAACATAAAAGAGTAATATAACTTTTCTGAACGTATTTTTTTGGATGATCGGGTCTCACTGAATGTGAAATTTTAAGTTCGTTAATTGTCAAAGGGTCTATCGCGTCATCAAAAATCTATTTTGCGAACATTAAATATAATATTTTATTAAACATTCTATTTTATTCGTTCCGTGAATTTTTATGTTCGGTTAGTAAATCGCCGATATTTTTTTCATTTTTACTTTGAAAGATGAATTTAATGATACTACTATATAAATCGGTATCATGCAAAATAAAAATAGTTTATACGGTTAATGTCGACACCTTGAAGCATTTGATAAATAAACCATTTAATACTAAATTAACTAATTTATAAATTGCCACTAAACTTTAGATGTGAATTGCAATTTGTGGAAGTGGAACACGTAATATCCAGGCAGGTAAATTAAGATGTCAGCTTCCCTAAAGAATAGGTTCCGTTACAAATTGCTACAAACCTTCCTCGCACCCCTCGCAAAATATATTGAAATCAAAATCGGAACCGTGAATGAAATATATAAAAAGGAGGTATTTAATGTGAAAGTGGACGTTAATACAAATAATCTTCAGGATATGCGTCAAATATCTTAGAATTATTTACCATATTTGAGGTTATATGATATATTATGAAGTAATTTACTTTATCAAAACTATGTAAATGTTTGATTGTATGGTAATGAGTTATCGTTTAACATTTAAATTATGTTTATGAATCCATCATGCCATCGCTGTTTACGTAGCTTAGAATTATTTGATAATTATACAAGATTCAAGTTCTAAGTTCGACTGTATGAATTTTTTTATCCCAATACTTGCCGTCAAAATGTAAACCATAATTGTCACAAAACCAGAATCATATAAGATTTTTTTAATGATATATGTGCTTAACTATAGAACGGGTAAATAGGCCGGCTGATGGTATGTGGTTACTGACATTGGTGCTATAAGAAAAAATTACCATTCCTTACATTGCTGATTCGACACCAAACCGGAGCTAAGATGTTATATCCCTTGTGCATAGTTACAGTGGTTCACTTACCATTTAAACTAGAAAACAAATGCTACGTATTGCTGTTTGGTGTCCGACGAATTTTTCCGGTGAAAATCGACAGAAAACTTCAAATTTTCTAGCTATATTCAGAGCATTTGTTTTCCCGAGAGAATTTTTTTTCCCGAGATATTATCCAAATGGCAAAGTATAGTAATAATACGTAAATAACTACAAATTGAGTGTAGTTTAGGCAGAGAGGAATAACGCTTTCTCAATTTTGGTAAATTATTCCGTAGAGTATGTGAGTGGTAAAATCTAAGGTAGGGGACCACGAACCTATCAGGAAAAGCATTCTCAAGGAAGATTAATGTCCGGCAGCTTCCAGGAAGAGGTATTCACATTATTTATTTTATGCAGGTTATACACCACCGCCAAAATGGGACATAGGCAAGAAAATTGTGATGATGATGAACGATGATAAAATGTGCGGAGGAAAAACATCGCATATTCATTTTGAATACACTTCACGGCAAGTTGATAAAGTAGATTTTTATTATTAAACATGGACTCTTGTTATATGCAACAGTAGATGAGTAACCTTGTGTTTTAATATTATAATTCATGTATCTCATATAAATGTTAAGAAGGTACATTATTTATCTTTATGTTAGTATATAATAAATTGTCTACGTTTAATTTTATTCAGGTTCATTTAATTTTATTAAGGTTTTATTTTAATATAACAATATTTCATTGTAGGCACTATAATTTATATGTTAGTACTATTAATAAATATTTTTTTATACAAATTGATTTATAATTGGTTTGATGATGCGGTCCTTGATAAATAATAACGACAGAACCAAAACAACTGTCTTAGAACATTGCCGAAGTGTTTGGGAAAGCTTCAGAGGAACCGACATATGCTCTCGCCTTGTTGGATCAATGCGACAGCGACTACAAGCTATGATTGATACGAATGGCAGATATACTCGTTTTTAATAATATAAATAAGATTTGTTTAAATGAATAAATTTTACCATAATTACTATTTATTTTTACTATTTTAGTTACTACTTCCGTCCTGCGGTTTCACCCGCGTTCCCGAAAGATTTTATGTTTTCCCGGGATAAAAAGTGTCCAATATGTTATTCCATTATATATTCTATCTGTGTGTAAAATTTTATCCCAATCCGATCAGTAATTATTACGTGAAACAACAAACATCCATCCATACCTATAAAAATCAGCCAGATCCATACACACAAACTTTCGCGTTTATAATATTAGTAGGAAATAGGATTACTACTATGCATTCTCTTTCATAAGAGACAAAGATAATGTCCTAATCTCCGATGTTACACGAGCATTCACGAAGGGCTATGTATGAGGTTTCGTGAAAAGTTGGTAATTGTCATCCCGTTTGACGGCTTCTTCTTGGTATTATTATAGCTTTTAAACGCTATTATACTCTTTGCTAGATGCAACTTATAATGACATTGCGACGCATTATGTCATACTCAATCGGTAAAGCAGGTTATCGCTCATACTATGCACACGAAAATAGATCTTAAGGTGACGAACCTTTTCTTACCCCGACTGTACATAGACGTATTGACGTGGGGTTCAACAATACGTAACTTATTAATTTTTCAGTCTTTTGAGTTATTACAAAATTTAGAACATCAAAAAATAATTTGTCCCGATCCATCAATGCACAGTAAAATTAGGTAAGTCTAGGAAGCTGAAATTAGCAGCACAGATTTATTTTATAACGGAAGCATCCAGCATTAACAAGACAGGTATTTTCGAAATTTCAACCTTAAGTGTTGGAAATAGGGTCAGTTAGTATAAATTTTACTCGTACAGGTAGGACCGGAAGGCACTGCTCGTATTATCAGGAATAATTATCACGAGCCCCAAAGTTTTAGTTCAAAATTTGGGTATAACTTAAAATTCTGTTGCAAGATTTGACACACACGTACTAACAGGTAAAGTCAATAAAGGCTTGTAAAATCGGGTCACTATCACATTGAGTCATCGAAAGTGAACGTTATAAATATACGTTGCTTACGAGACGACGCCGATACGACACTCTAATGACAACTGCGTTTTAACTTCCGCGTTAAGTTTAGTGATTAGCTTGTACGGCTGGAGAAATTGTAATGAGATTGTTTGTTAAGAATTGTCCGTGATGGATTTTAAAATGGAAGAGTGCGCTTGCGCAATTGCGCACATCATTATATTTTCTACGCATTTATTTAACCTTTGAAATTCGATTACGAGGACTTCAAATAATTAAATTAAGACTTCAATTATAGCGTTGAAGTCTTAATTTATTAAACTACGAGATAAGTATTTATATCGCCTAATCTAACTTCTCGTAATTGTGAAAAACAACATTGGTAAATGATATTATTAACTAACCAAGTTTAGTAATTTTCGAAATATTTTAAAAAGAATACGGTTTCCATAATCTACAATGAAACCGGAGCTGTATTAATAATACTATAAATACTAATAATATTTAGTAGTAATTTGCAAAACCTGTTGCTCGTACATTATATAGTATGACCAATATTTTTAATGTCAATAAAACCACGTCAGCTTACGCTAAAGGTGAGTAATAAAAAAAATATTTGTGACTAATCTCATACGTAACAGATCACAGTTATTCCGACTTAATTCAATGATCGGATTTTGCTTCTGGTTACATTATTTACTTGTAAATATGATATCAAAATGCATCACTTATAGAACGATGACGTGCTTGAGGTTATATAATTTACCTATTATTTATTACACCACATATGTTTGAGTAGTTGTTGTTTGAGCAGGGATAAGTTAAACAATGCTGTCTTCTTCTTTTGAATGTCAAATCAATAAAAGCAGAAAGAGAAAAAATTGTGTGTGTGAAATGGCTTCATTTGAAGTACATTCCAATGGCTGATCTTGTGAATTTTAGCCGAAAAAAAAAACACTTATTTATCGGGTTCTTAATTAATTTTTATGATACATCTTTTGCTCGACGGTGAAGAAAGCCATCACGGGGAATACCCACGTGTCGGATGGAATTCTATCACATGTATTCACTAATATTGGACCATTGTGCTGGAATAACCTCCGATTACGTTCTAAAAGGTACTCGGCTTTAGCCCATTGGTACATTTTTAGGCTATTACTTTTCCTTTTACATTTGTTTTTGAGTAAATACCAATGAATATACATAACATTTTTTTTATTAATTTCAGTATATTCATAATTAAAACTTGCGTCCAGTATATGCGGTTGCATGTTGAGTTAGCTGACAATTAAGACTAATTGGGTTCATTTGGGGGGCACAGTCCATTCAATGCGGGCCATGCGACAATTACACATGATACATTTAACCGATGACACGATATCGTGACCAGTCTTATTTTGTGCAGGCAACGTTTTTACGTATGGCAACATTTTCTTATTTAATATAAATCATTTTTACAATGGAGCTGTAACTTTATTTTAATATTTCGAGGAACTATAGCTACTAATTAATTAATCTATTTACTAAATTGTAAAAACTACGAGTAATTACAAACGATCTTAAAACTAACTGTGAATATACTCCAAAAGGATTTGTCCTTTTGGAATATATTCACAAATACGTGTATTGCAATAGCAGATTCGATGCGATTTGATAAAATATCAGCTTTATTATTTTAGCAACGTTGTCGATATTCGCCATTTATTTACGAATACATAAAATTATTATTATTTTAGATCTTGACCAATTATGTCATATTAATACAAGGTAAAAAAAAATGTACTTACAATAGGCTATATACACCAGTGATATAGGCGTTTGCACATCAACTCAGCCAAATAGTGTTTTTCGATCAATTGTTCAAATAGATTTGGTTAAGTATATTTCAGTAGCTAAGACAGACAGATTTCAACAAAGTTACTAAGCGTTTCTTCCAATCGAACTGCCATTTATTTTCCAACTTTTCCTCTTAACGAAGATAATTTAGAAACATACTTTTATAGTTTGTTTGTTTCACCCAAAAATATTTGTATGGCTTATACTACTACGATATTCAGGATTGTAACTTTGAGATCATATTTTCGTTTGGTAACAATCATCGTACGAAAGTATTGAGGTTCTTGGTGTTGCTATATTGGAATAACAAATTTCGAAAAGAAACGACTAGACATTCGTGCCAAATAAAAGATGATAAATAAGAAAATTGTATGTAATGTTCGAGGGTCATATGAACTACGCGAATAACTCAGAAAATAGTTAATATATTATCATAATTATGACCGGCATAATACTATTCAATTTCTTCTAACTTTGTATACGATCAGGATTTAGTAGACAATTTTTTATTCACCAAAAGCAAAGTATAAGTTTAAAAAATATTGCTCTTTATTTTGTAGATATACAACCTGAATTGGGAGGGAAGGCTAATGTAATTACAGATACAAGGCATATAACATTTTAGATCTGATAATTGTGAAACGTGTTTTATATTTATTGCAGTACTAATGTCTATGTAGCCACTTACAATCTAGTGGTAGATTGAGTCATCTTTCTTCCTGGATTCAAAGATTCTTACGTCACAGGGTTTTCGAACAAAACAGTAACAAGTTATAGTTATTTTATAATTAATTTAAATTGATGTTTATTAATACTAATTAGAACTGATAGCAACTCTTCAAATAGAAACTATTTGACTTACGTAATTTTGACTCATTTTATATCTCGTATACAAAACATCTTTGTACTTCACCTCACATAACGTCATGTAACAAAGCTTCCTTAGAATTTATACAAATGCCTTTTAAAGATCGCATAACAGTTTAATATTATCATAACAACGTAAACTGATGTCTGTTATCTATGTGCGGTCACTTAATTGTTTTTTAGCCTTTTTGGTCCTTAATGAGTGTGATATAAGACTTAAAATAGGTGTTGTGAACATTTGAGAATATATTACATTCTATTGATTTACGTTTTTCAATGTAGTTGTTATTATATTCATATTAAATTATTTTAAAATATCAAACATTCGCATATAAAGGGTATATTGACACTAATATAATAGCCTGGGGGTAATTTAAATTCATGATGAGTCGGTTTCGAATGGATAAATTAATTAATTATCAATTAAATTATATTCGGTTTGGATTTAATTTACGTCTATTCATCTGCATTTAGGTAAAATAAATCATCACTATTCCTTACATATTTTATTGTACATTTTATATTATATAAAAATATTGAATTATTTAAAAAATATTATCATTATCCGTGTAAAATTACATAAGATGTGTGATTTAGAAGTGAAGAAGAATTATTAATGCATTATATAATAAATGGGCCACTTGATAGTAAGTGGTCTTCACTTATAAGAAATATTAACTATTCCTTGCAACGCGCCACCAACCTTGGGAAATTAGATATTACGTCTCTTGTGCTTGTAGTTACACTGTTTCACTCGCCCTCCAAACACAACAATATTGAGTATTGCTGTTTGAAGATAGAATATCTGACGAGTACCTACCCAGACGGGCTAGCATAGTCTAAGAACTTGCTTAACTCAAATAAAACGATATTTCTTGTTTTTTCTTATAGCATTTTATAATAACAATCGTTAAGTTTACACGGAGCCCAATGTAATTATTATACGTCTCCACACACCATTTCCCGCCATAACGAGTATCTGTCAATGTCTTATGTTGCAGACTAAAAAGAAAATACCAAAATTTTTTTTTTTTTTTTTTCGTTTTGGCTTTTATTTGTGCCAAGAGGGTACAGATTATTTCGCCAATGTCACGTGCGATGGAGAAGACGCGATGGAGATTGAACGGTAATAAGTTTTATACAAGTGACAGATACTCGTCTGTGGTTCACAGATAATAACAAATCATACAATATTCAATACCAAGTACAACATTCTAATTGAATCTTACAATAGTCACCAAATGAATTTATAATATTAAGTCCTACCACCGAGTGAGCACACAGGTATCTTCCAATGATCTTAAACCCATGTCAAATAATTGTTTGATCTATCGCCTTACCTCACGAGGGCAAATTATATCAAATTTATCAATTATCACAGGAGTTATATCTGCTTAGACTATACGATTAAATTAATGATATAAGTTAAGGTTTTATTTATTTTATTCTCTTTTTAATAGTACACATATGTACCCTAAGTTAATTAAGTTAGTTACCTATTTTGAAAAATAGTAAGTGTAATGTTCAAGTAAATTATTAGTTAAATACCTTTTTTTTTTAATTCAAGTAAAGTCGATTTTATTTTGTATCTTCAGTAGCTTCAATATTATTAATAAATAAAATATTTAAACATATATATTTTTCTAAATCTTAAACAATTAAAGATGATTCCGGAAATTAAAATAAACTTTCTTATCACTAACTCTTAAGATAACCTTTGTCTATTTAATGTATCTATATTTGCGACAGTCATAAATAAAGACGAACATATTATTTGCAATTAGTCACACATTTATCTCATTTAAGGTCGAAACCTTGTGAGCGATGTCTATTGTATTAATAAAGTTATTGATTGTTTGATTTATTAATTTTATTTACGATCTTATTAAGTAATCTGACTATATATAATTTTAAAATAACATTATAATCATTTTGTGTTCTTTTTAAAACTTGTACTCGGTGGTAGAGTTTTGTGCACGCCCATCTGAGTAGGTATTACTCTTCAGGCCGCTCATCAGATATTCTGCCGCTAAGCAGAATTGCTGTTTAAAGCGTAAATGACCCATTGTTACTTATATTTATGATAAATATATCATATGATATTGGGACATAACATCTTAGTTTCCAAGGTTGGTGGCACACTGTCGATGTATGGAATGATTAATATTTCTTACATCACCAATGTCTGGGGCGTTGGTGACCAATTATCATAAGGTAGTCCATTTGCCCGTCAAGTTAAACCGTATAAAAAAACAATCATTAATTTAAGATGTCATGTACGAGAGCTTGTATGCAGATTTCATAGTAACATAAATAAAGTTTACAAAGTTTCTGAAAATTAATAAGTTGCCGCTTAAAAACTTTTTATCTATGTTATTTTACAATACGTATATATGTATGTTACTACGATCGAGTATTTATTAAAAATATATTATACTACTAAAACTCGACAGACTTTTTCATTTGTGTCACAGGGATTGATATAAAAATTTAAGGATTGCAGCGTAATTTTTCAGGACTTTCAGGCTGAAAAAGTCCGGGTAAATAGGAAATCGTCAAGGCCAATACAAAGACTGACTTTAAGACCAGTCACGAAGAACCCCACTCACTCTTCTCAATGAGAAAATAACATACGTGTGCCACCTTTCACGGTGATCGATCAAACTCTGTGAAAGTCAATCAATTTTTAAAACAAATACACCAACATCCATTTTTATTTATAAATGAAATTGATTGTTAGTGATTTGTCTCACTTTGAAACCGACCATCGGTTTCATGGGACAGGGCGTCAATTCTACAAACCATTTCTCACTTTATCGCAATCGAATCGAATCGTTCAGCCGTTTTCCTATTCTATTAACACAGCGAACCAGTACGAGTTCATTCGAAGTTGGATCGGAATATACTCATCACATATCACAACGTATATAAATAATTAAAATTGGCCCTCAGTTACGATTAAGTTCTGAATGTTTGTGAGGAATAATCGAAATTGGATCCGAATAGTGGAATTACCACCAGGATGATTCCTAATATGAATGCACATATTATGTTCGGCAACGACTATTGGACGTGTTTGATAAGATGTAAAAAGTACGAATATGGCTGGTTTGACCTAATACTTGGTATCAGCGGTTGAATATCGTGACGTAACATTCCGTTCTGTTAATGTTCCTAATATTTTCTTATCTTACAGTTACTTAAGTAAGTGTTACATATAATTGCAGTAATAAAAAATTCGATAAGGATGAACCGCTTATAGTGACTTTGTTTCGTGAAATTTAGTAGAGAACTTTGTGAGCGTTATATTTCTCGGAAAAATATCCGTAAACAAGATTGTAGATGTTGTACTCGGAAAGAAAACTCATATACCAGTATCAGAAGAAAGAAATATTTATAGGATTTCTTCGAGGAAATTCCATCAAAATTTAAATAAAATTTCGCGTTCATTGTATTATGCAATAAACAATTATACAATAAAATACAAATATTAATAAATGTTATTAACTGAAGAAGATATTATTGAGAATAAACTTAAGAAACAAATGATTAGCCACGAGTCATGGAATAGATTAAATATTTCTTTGCAAATTAACATCAAAGTAAACCCGTAAACCCTGCGGCCGTTTTTCCTCCATCCCCATCTATTTTATTGAGGGTCAGGTTACCTTACGATAATTTTCTTAACCGCCGAGCACAAAACGAATTGTATACACAAATTAATTAGCATTTTAAACTTGGTGGTGAGTGTTGATTACTTAATTTTTACACGCGATCTTATCGGGTATGATCTATTTATAAAATCCAATGGGTTTTTCTGGGATCATTAATACTAGTTATATCAATATTACTTACGATTTTTGTGGTTTTTTTTTAAACAAAAATTTTTTTCTTCAAACTTAAGTGAGACCAAATTGGATGTATAGGATATACAAACAATAAAATAATTTGCCAAATCGGTTCATAAATGACGTAACTGCTCTGAGGTAACAAACGTAAAGAAAAAATTAACCGAATAGAGAACGTCTTGTAGTTTTGAAAAAAGTAATACAATTTTGGTGTTGATTAAAAATTAATTATATTGAAATAACTGGTAAATTTTGTATGCGTTGCGTTGAGTAAGTATACATAAACATTTTTAATTTAGTCTCTTATGTAATTGGTATTTGTATTTGATATAATAATTTAAACATTTTTTATTTAAATTTGAATAACTTCATCAAATAACAAGGAAGTGTGTCAAGCAATTAGATACATTTATTTTATGATTATAATAAATATGTAACGCACATTTTGATAAGTTTGTCATGTCAAGTGGCATTACTTATTATCAACGTCAATACATCGACGTCACTTTATAATAGTAATAATAATAAAATCGTCATAACTACCGTATAAAATGATACTAGAAGGACACATTACGTATTTGAAAACATATATAATAATAGATTTTTATTTAGTCTCGTATTCCATGGAACCATTGGTTGGATATCCGTGTTTGAATAGAGCTTATATATTAAGTAAACATGGGATATTTTATAGTATGGGAATCGAAATAGTTTTCACTAGATACTCTTTTTTACGTCTGAAGGAATTCGTAAGTATAATAGGCTGACTGGTTTCTAAAATCCATTTTATATTATTTAGTAGAGGTTAAGGAACTCAGTAAAAGTTGTTTAGTTTTTTTATTCTAGTATATATTTTCTGAAAAATAAAAAAACTCATATTTAAATAACGTGCGAAAACGCTACTTTGACAATATGGCGCTGCAATGGAGTCGGTGACGTCACTTGCTTGTATTGTAATCTGTGGCACATATAATCCACATACAGTAGGCAAACGAGGATAACAAGCAAGTTACGTCACCATAAGTCCGACCAATCAGGAGCGTTTTATGACAATCGTTTAAAAAAATGCATTTTTATTTAAGGGTTTTTGAATAAATTAATTATTATTTTCAACTTTTAATAAATAACCATTTTTTAACTCATAATATATACTGATTACAATAATTGACACTTTATTTTTCGCATTGTCAAATAGCCTATTCTAAGGCACTCAACACTTATTCCGTGAAGTCGCGAAGAATATGAAAATCGGTTCCACACTTTGCGTTCGTGCGCCTTCGGCTTTCGCGCGCGTTTTGTAGAAAGAGTATAGATGAGGTATTATATTAAAAAAACGTTGTATATACTCATATGAAAGCAGGTATGTCTTTATATTAAAAAAAAAAGCATTTAAAGGCAATAAAAAGATGGAACGACGTTTAAAATTGGTGTTATTCCCTTAATGTTGCTCTGATTTGCGGGGGTTGAAAACGATTGTACATGAAAGAATAATGGCTTTCAATACGAGAAAAAATGGAATACAAATAACCAATATTTTTAAGATGCCATATTTCTCACGATATATAAGTAAAGTGTAACCAAGTTCACGACACTGAAGTCATTTTTAGCCTTAAAAAAGAAGATAAATATATGCAATTAACAGAATAACTTGATCGAACTTTTTTGATGAAGTTGACTAGTCTGTTGAAATAATTCTTTGATTTCAACTATACATTAAACTGTTAATGTTGGGTGTAGATGCGATTCTTCATAACAAATCCGTTGGACGATACATTTCAATTTTGTTAATTTGTAATTGCTTGATTTCAATGTAGGTCTGTATTTATACTCGAGGGAGATTAGCCAACTACACAGTATATGATAGTGTACAAGTGTGTGTGTGTCCGAATACAAGATATATGATGATCACAAAATATTGACCCAAGCTGGAGTTCGAGCCCAGAATTTTGTACATGGTCTTAATAAGTAAGCGACTAGATTGTTAACATACGCAATGGCAAAATATTTAAAATAACACAATTATATCAATAGAATATAAAACCACACACCATAATCAATAAATTCCATTGGAATAAAGTAACTATCTTATAAGAATATATATTTTATATCACAAGAGTTGCCTGTAAGGACATGTTAATAATGCGTAGATTACTTACGACTTGTTTTCCATCGCATATTTTATGGTCTTGGTAACATATTACTAGTAGGTTCAGTATTACGTTAGACCAAGTAGTTATACCACAAAAATAAGCTAATGGATGTGAATATAATGGATATTTTTTTTTTATTTAATTAACGAAGGCATATGATTCCATACGCCACATTCTTACAGACACTTGTATTGGATATGAAATATAAGTCAATAATTACATCGTTAATGCATCATTCACCATGGAATCAATGAGAACACATCGATGTTGATGATGTCGTTCCGACCGATTTTGAACACGACTGCCAATCTCAAGGAGACCGGCCAACTGGACATATTATAGTGCACAAATATGCACTCTCTATTCTATGTTATAATCCACGACATGACTGGAAAGAGTTCAGGTGTAAGATCAACGTCTTTACGTGCTTACCGAGGTACGGGAGTGCACTGGGCCTATACTGAAAATCTTTCGGCAAAAAACTTTTTATCGATCCGACCTGGGGTTTGAAACCTGGGCCTCGTGACCTAAGGCTTAATATCTAGCCACTAGACCAACGAGGCAGCCACACTGGATTACGCACCCTTTAAATCGGAACGCAACTATATAGGTACTATTCCTGTTTCACCTAGACGTGTGACCAGTTGAAAGATTTACCGCTGATTGTAAGATGTACAGCGATTTATAAGGTTTAATTCTATTTCCAAAATATTTTTATTTAAAAATTTCAATATTAAAAATGGACACGAATTGAATACGGACAAGAGTAACTTTATTCAGTAGATCTGTCTGTAATAATTACTTCACTACCTTTATCACACGAATAACAGGAAACTATAGCGTGACGCTTTATTAAAATTAGAATATTCTTAGTAAATAGCACTAATAACATCCCGCGTACAAAGATTTCGTGAAACAAGATTTAAGGTATATTTGTATATTTCATCCCTTCAAAGCCCCCATAAATGTCGTTGATTGCTTAATTATATTAGTTACGATCAACGAGAAAGATATATTCGTAAAAATTGACGTGTGTTTTGGAGGTCGAGATAATTTTGTTTTCAGGTAACCGTTGTACCTTCCAATCTATCTTGATCCGCCAAATGTAATTTATTTATTACGAAGTTTAAAATACAGGTGAGGAAAACATTTTCACAAATTGAACTCGCGTGTAAAGATTGTAATTAAAGTACTTTGTAACTTTGTACGGGCTTAAGCGATTATTAAATTAAAAAGCGTAAGGAAATTGATGTCACACATGCTTCACTAGTTCTGTGTAATGTGTTTGCGCATTTGGCAGAATTCAGGTCATTCGATGCGATAGGATAGACAAGAACATTAAAATTAACTACCAAATAATATATATGTTTGTTTGTTTTGGTTTTCTCTGTCTAGTTATATGATCTGCTTCTTATAAACTTCATAGAAGCCCAAATCATAGAGATTTGTCAAAAGTGACGTTTTTTATACACTAGTTAATGTCCAGCATGATTTGCAATAATCAAGGCCTTTTAAATTTTTTTGTACAAAAATATTCGATATAACTGGCACTCCGCCTATTGTACATTGAACTATGCCCTATATTGAAACCTTCAAACGAATACCAATAAAAAGTGTACAAAGTCTCATCTCAATTGGATGAACAATGCCTAAACATGTTTGAAATACAAAGAAGGATACGACAATAACAAGTATTACTTTTTTTATATATACGATGACACAGATAATTAAACAACATTAAGGGGGAAGTGTATTTAGATATTTATTAATACGGAGAGTGCTCGGATTTATATTTAAGATTAAGACAGCTTAACACCGTTGGACTGAGTCATGAAAGTTGGCTTAAATAATCGAATTTATTTCATCATGGAGAAGGTTCTTATACTATCCACTTCATCGTATCTCGCCACTGAATGGTGCTCAAGTACATCTACTTTTACACCATTAAACCGATCGTCATGATACAGCAAAGGACAAAGATTGGGGAAGATTTTAAAGGGAAATAATAAATAATGTTAGTTACGTCAATTTTATCTCGGATGAGGACTACAATAGATTGGATTTCATGTTTGCCTAGAAAATAGGCTGGGTTTGAACCTCGAAAATAATATTTAGTAAAAAAAAAAGTTAGGTCATTTATATATGTATCAGACATAAGTTCGTGATTTGTTCGCATTGACATCAAGAATTGTTGCCTGCTAATCCCATGAGAACGATTTCCCTAATAAAGAATACTAATTATTATATATAATACATTGAATTACTCAAGACCGTGTTAGTGTTCAAGCCGCTGCTACACGAAGTCTCATAAGATAATATATATGATAGACAAAGATGTTTTTTATTTACTTGGAATTTCTGTCTTTTTAAAATAATTTCGCAATAAATAACAGACCAACAGTTATGCTATGGTTTGTCTTATAAAATATTAATACCGTACCAAAACTAGCAGATGTGTGGCGCTTTACAAATCTAGACCAGCAATAGTGTACTCTCATGTGCTTTATTTTGGATCATGTGACGTGATTTTTACCGCCACATTTAACCTGATTACTATTATTTCTTTAAATAAATACGAAATGAATATTATTGATAGTATTTTTTGAAAAGTAATAGAAATTCAGTAAAGACTAAGAGAAAATCCTGTTCCCTTATAATATTATTATCAATATAAGTGCCATTAAGTTTTAATAGTCTTTGTTCTAAACAGTCCATTATACTCGAAGTTCAATTTATTAGTCAAATAACAAGAAAAATCTTTGAAACCACGTTCAAGTACAAGAGATTTTCATAGAAGAGATGGCATTCTTTGTATGATATTTCTGCACCAAAAAAAAACTATTTATACAGATACTTTACATTGCATTCATGTAGGTATTTTGTATTTTTCATAATTTCTTGAACTCTTCCTTAGTATTCTGTTATAACTTTTTGTATTTTTATCTATATTGTATATTTAAATACAAATATTTTTGTATAAAGGATTATATACTCTGCCGCTGAGTAATGGATATGTATTAAGAGTCTTCGGGTCGGACGATGCTCCATCTTTTAGTTCCTTCCTTCCTTCACTAACCGTAGTCTTTCTGCCTTATTAACTTTTGTAAATATTACTGGTTATTATATTATATTTACAAATAGTAAAAGTTCGTTATTATTATGTAGTATGTATTGTTGTACCAAAAACATTTATCGGGTTATTTTAAAGATGTGCAGCGCCTCCTCTGATCAAAATTAAGCAAAATTGTTTCTTAATGCTTTCTTCTACATTTTAAAGCAACGTTTCCTCAAAATTACAATTGCGATTGAATATTTTCACGTACGTTAGTCCAGCGTTGTTTTTTTTTTAAATTATGGTCTTATATTAATGTCAGTATATCTTTATGTTCATATTTACTAAATTAATATTCGTACAATGAAACCCTACCTAATTACAAGTATGAATTAGCTATGTTCGAAAGTTAAACTTTTGCGTAATCTGTCAATAAATATCAAGTTTAAGTTAATTAAATAATTAGCATTTCATTTGACACAGCTTACCTAGTTTAACTTGCAGGTTATTGACCTCCTCATGATGCATAATGTGCGTGTTTTGGTGTTAACGACTGACGCGACAAAGATGCTATTTGCTGCTGATACTTCTCAAATTACTGATAATTTGGAGGAAACTTTTGAGTGACCTTGAGGTTAAACGTAACACCAGATACTACACTTTGTTGAGAATGACAAGACGCGTTGACAGGATCTGTAAGGTTACCTAAAGCAATCAGAATAAATGCCCAAACTAACCCATAGCCCAATCCGTGAAGAGTATGAGTTTTGTGAACAGGTTCATATCAATGGTGATATTAGTGTGCACTTATAATTATAATATTATTCTAATATGTTAATATTCAGTGGCATAATTTATAATTTAATCATAATTTTTATATACTATCTGTACATAAAAATTATGTGAAACAATGCAAATATAAAACGGACAATGGATTTAAAAGTCGTCTCTCATAAGTAATTTAAAAATTAGGTCGAAACACATACTTTCGCTTTATAATTTATATTTTAAATAAAGGTTTGGAAATTGCCAGGCAATGTTTGTTCAGGGCAATCGCTTGGGATCGATAAATGATTAATTATAAAATGCTTAGTGTTGCTAGTTACTTGACAAAATGTTCTGATATTATAAATACTTTATTAAGGTCATTTATTCAGGACCGACGTGTAAACTTTATCTTTTAAATGAACCTCAAAAGAGAACAAAGTTTTTTGCGACGTCTGTAGATAGGGAGACGGGTCCTCGCGTAACGTGATCAGTATTTCACGAAACAGTTCTCTATAGTTTTGCGGTAAAGATTTGTCTTACGAAGGTTAACACATCGCACTTCTGCGGATCTTAAGGGAGTAATTCGTCAAAACTCACAAGACGTTATTCAAAACATTATTATTATTATTATTTCTATATTCTATTTATCACTTTCTGGTATCATTGAATTGACGCCATACAAGTTGTCAAAAGATATACTATTTTTTTTTTCAAAATTTTATCGACACTCAGGCAACATTTTGTGAATCCTTATTATTTTCGTAGCTCATATCCTACCATAAAATTTTATGTTTTATTAGTCGCTATAATAGTTTCTTTAGTCCACCGGACTTCCGTGCCTCATTAAATCTAACCAAAACTGTGGTTCTCAACTGAACTCTGGACAAAATGAACAGCGTAGTAATAGGTTATTTATAACATATTGTCAGTTGATTAATATTATGAAAAATTTTTTGCTTTGTATATATTGCTTAAAATCGCTTTGAAAATAAGCCATTAATTCTCGTAAAAAGTAAAGGATTAAAAAATGGTTATTGTGGTTTTACCTTAAGAGATAGACATATACCATTGTTGACTTTTTTAAAGACCTTTTTAAGGTGTAATTTTGATCTATCTCGTAAGGTTCAGCAAACGATTGCAGTGTAAGCCCAAAAAAAAAATTTATTTACGATATCACTTTAGAAACATTTAAAATTATTAGTGTTTCTCTACTATATTGTGCACGTATTATACATATAAACCTTCCTCTTAAATCAATCTATTTATAAATAATCATACCGCATCAAAATCCCTTGTGTAATTTTAAAGATATGCTTATACACAGGGACAGACAGCAGTAAGCGACTTTATTTTATATTTTGTAATGATATGTTGAATTCGCCCCACGTGTATCCATTTCTTCCTCAAAAAAGACTCCAAACCTAAACCTCCTCCTCAATAAAGAGTTTAAATATATATATATATTTAAACTTAATTATTTGTTAACTTAAAAAATACAACAGTATTTTAAAATTTCTGTGTAAATTGTTGCTAATGCAGTACCAAAACGATATTTGTAATCTTGGAATCAGAGACATCCTGGGGTATGTTTTTAGTATACTAAAAATACTTTCGGTGTCGTTACAATACATTACCAAACAAGGAACAGTGGCATATATTTTACTAGCTTGAAAAATAAAGATCAATGTTTCGACTTCGCTAATTAGGTGGTAGGTCATTATGGTTTATAATAATACATTCATTCAAAATATATAAAAAGATAAGGCATGTTATACTGTACAAGATTATAAAGACTTTACAGTTAATATTCATTGAATTTCACACAGGATATATAAAATTAATTATATTATATAATTAATTATTAGATGTATATGTTACTTAAAACGAGTAACTGCTGCGTTTCTAGGTAGAATCTTCATTTCAAACCGTTGATAATATTAGATTAATCTTATAAAATTTCAATTAAAAATAGCTTGAAAAAGCCTACATCAATGAAGTATCTTTGATTTTGACATTTTTAGAGTAGTTAAATGATTAAAGGCAAAGCAAGGTAAAAAATGTCAGGTAGTTTTGTCTCAAAATGCTATTGCAGTTGACGCGGGGGTTAAAAGCAATGCCGCACATGTAGAACGTTTTATAAATAAATGTTTTATAAATACTTTTCTTTATAGTAGAATTGACAATAAAAAACAACATCTTGTTAGCTAGGAACTATTTCTTGAATATTTAATAACATCTACCGTCTCGAGAAATTAAAAAGTTGAATAATTTTAAAATCATTGTATAGTTAAAATTTAAAAGTAAGATTTTTGTTCAGACAATTAAAAAAGAAGCATATCACGCGGAGTCATGCAATTTCGCTTTTTAAAATTCACTAGAATAATCCATTTATAAAGTAAAAGGTTTTCGGGGCAGCTTTTTAAATCCTATAATTGCATCAAATGTCTATTACTCAAGCACATATTCGAAAATATAGTCGAATATGACCCCAAATATCAATCAACACTTACCAAACTTTTAGCTTTTGTATAATCCAATATTACTGTGTCCCCGTCAATTGTACAGTCATATAACGTTTGATTTCTTTAAATACATTGATTAAAGTGTATTACAACGTCGTCACTACAATTATTCGGATCGTATATTTTAATGTCTCGGTCATCACAATAAGTAAAAATTATAATCACTTCTCAATGTTTATTTACAGCGATAGAAAGGTTCGCGCCAATTTTTTTTCTGCACGAACGTACGTGCATCATCAACGGCCGTATTTGTCAAACTGAATGTCAGAACAACGCTGACATAACGTATCGGTAGCGCACAATGCGCACACGCATTGTAAGAACCGAGTAAGCGGGACAGATGACTCATTCTTTCAATGCCGGCTGCGTCATTCATAAATGTTGAGATAATTGATTGAAATCATTACTTCTACGTATTAGAGTTCAAATTCCCCTACAATAATTTTGAATGAAAAATGTGATTTGTACAATTTTAAGCTTTATTTTTTAGAGATTGTGGTTCATTGATATATAGAAATCTTACCTGATTTTGACGTGGTCTGGGGTTTACAGTGACTCGCAAAATGAGCACTTATGCATGCAAATACGAACTTCAAGGATTAATGTTACTATTTCGTCAAATGACATTTTCTATTACTTGTGTTAATACATTACTAATATGTGTATATATTTCAATTTGTGGTAGTAATCATAGTATTTTATATTTAAAGTTATATATAAGCATGATTCTAATTTTTCATATGGTTTAAAGAGATGTTAAATTATATTTTTCAATGAATATTATTTCAAATAAGACTAGTAGATTCTTAGAGTTGCCTTACTATATTAAGGTAAGATAATCATTTAGTATAGATTCCCGAGAAGTCCCGTGAGTTTTTTATTGTATAGTCTGAACTCAATTTTTAAATTCCATTGAACTAACAAATTTGATTTAAGTCGACTAAGCTAACCAAACACAAGCAATCAGTAGTCCTATATCAACTTTAGTAATCGAAAACGCTAAAATAACTCCGATCCGAATTCTATCCGGTACAAGATGTTGAAAGTAACAAAAACACTCACGCGATTTCTTCCGAGTTTTATCTTTTTCCCCTAAACTCTAAGTCGTAAATCTGAGTCAGTATTGAGGTGAGATTTTATGATATACATCTTCGTAAGTTGAATAACGTCTTGTTTTTTACTTTTGAGGTTTTCCTATCAAGTTTTATGCGAATGATTTTTAATCGTGAATTATATGAAATCAAATATTTGTCTCTATTTATAATATTGTTTGAGAAATCGTATATTCTTAATAAGTGAAAAAGCGAAATTCGTTATTTACTTATTATTTTATTTTTGTTTAATTTTATTAATATCTAAGTGTTTTTATATTAAATCGTTTGAGAGTTCACATAAAGATATGTTTTCTTTTGTTACACATTTTAGGTTAAGCTATCTTTAAACTCTCGTGAACACAATAAGCTCAAAATACACAGTATTTAAAATCGATTTAATTGTGTAATTAAATAAACTAACTACTTCTTATTAAGAATATTATCACGTAATGTGTTTTGTTAATCATTATAAGACATTTAATTAGCTTTTCCAATGACCGTTTAAATGAAATTACCATTTTTAATTATGAACGTAATTTTATATTTTAACGAACACTTGCGTTATCGTTCATCTAAATGACGTCATACGTCAAATTCTTTAATTACTTATAAAAAATGAATAATCAGCTGTAATAATCAAACACAGACGATGTCCTAGTGACTATAATGCGTGAAATCTATCTGGAGATATCGTGTTCAAACCTGAGGTAATACTAATCAAGTGCTTAATTTTTGTTTATAATTCATCTCGCGCTCGGTTGCGCAGAAACAATGAACATCGTGAGGTAACTTTGCATGTATCTGTCGAAAATGCCACATGCAGATTTTCGACAGATACAGACAGATACAGATTTGGTGGATATCGATCAGCATTGTAGCAGCGTAGCGGAATAAGATCTAAACCTTTTCCTCGAGAGAGCAAGCCTTCTATCAGCAGTGCAACATTTACGTGCTTCTTCTTCTTTCTTTCTAACTTTCAAAGACAATCATTATGAAGTTCCAAAACAGTGACAAAAGACACTACAAAACAAAGACCTAATATAGAAGCGAATGAAGGCATAAAAAGTTCTTAAGATGTTTCGAAGGCTGTAAGTTGGCCGGTCAATAGCCTACGTCTGGCTTAGCATTTGTTCTAAAGATACTATCGTTCTATGTCGACCTAAAACTATTTAATTGTATACCAGACTATACCAATAAAATTCTACACATATTGGCTCACTCAAGTACACCCTGTATGTATGTAGTTAGTAATAGAAGTAGCTGTAAAATGCTTAATTAATTTCGCTATTGATTTATATGAATTATAAACGTCACAAACAACTAATTACTAGTTCAAAGCGATGTTATTCAAAATTGATATGTATCAACTCGTATGTTACAGAATAGTTAGTCAGGCGAGAATTATAACATTCCACCTTAACTTTAAATTAATCTGCTATTAATTTCTCGGTTGAATAACTTGAAAGTTATTCGGAAATCCAACAATTTTCGTAAACGTGATCTTCACTATTATCTATTAAAGTTTTAGATATATAGAAGATATATATTATATATTTGATAAATAATGTAAAATATCTCATTGGTCTAGTGGCTGCCTTATTATGAATCAGATTCCAAAGTCTTGGATTGAAATCCAGGATCGGGTTAGTTAACTATATTAGATATTTCTGTGAAGTATTTAGTTCTGTCCCTCATCAGTCCAATGCCGGGTCGGATTAGTGACACACGAGGGACACAGTTGTGTTTGCTCAAATATTACGCCATTATAATATTGTCTCCGTACCTAATAACTTATTTAACAATGAGCTTGATCACGATTTTGTTCAAAGGGAAGATTATCAGAAATCCTAATACTAGTCTAGTCGTGTAGAAGTAAAGCACACTATAGCTAATAATACAAATTTCGCTAATTATATATCTCAGAATTCAATGCTTACGACTTTTGTTTCCCGGCTACAATATAGAAGGATTATAGAATATTATATAACACACTCTCAAGATAGTAGGTATATATCACATTATATCGGAGGTGTCATCGTCCCTTAAAACAAGATAGACGTTTTTCGGTGTGAAATTACCAGCTTGTGAAATTATTTGTTGACTGTACCTACCAGTAATGATTTGCGTAGACTTAATCAATTATATAAATACAAATACCACGTGTTCTTTTACTATACCTCATTATAAACACGCAATTTATAAATAATAAATATTAAATAAATATTGGACAACATCACATACATTACTCTGACCCCAATGTAAGTCGCTAAAGCACTTGTGTTATGGAAAATCAGAAGTAACGACGGTACCACAAACACCCAGACCTAAGACAACATAGAAAACTAATGAACTTTTTCTACATCGACTCGGCCGGGAATTGAACCCGAGATCTCGGAGTGGCGTACCCATGAAAACCGGTGTACACACTACTCGACCACGGAGGTCGTCAAAATACACTAATTACATCATTTACATCTGTAATTACCTATATTCCTGAGTGCTATATACATTATATTTATATAATATTTACTTTCTTTATTAATAAATTGCACTGCTGCAAAGCCGGGGGACTCGCTAGTAAATCATAAAAGAGTACCATAAAAATATATAGAAAGTTCTACTACACTTTATTAAGGTTCTCTGTTAAATATTGCAATAACGATATATATATTTTATTTTTATGTTTAAAGGTCTACAAAACAAAATGACAATCACAAAAATACAAATGATTACATTTTTCATGATCTAGACACGGCATGCGTTTAATATTAAGTACCAATTAGCGTCTAGTCCATGAGAGCAGCAGATACCAAGCATACATATTTTTTTTGTTTAATTTGAGTTATTTAATCTATTGAAATATTTTTTTTAAAACAATTTTTAATGGGACTATAGAACGGTCGGCAAAAATATCGTAATAATAACTAATACTATTGTAAGAGGAACACATACGGCATAAAGGCGAGTGGCTAAGAACATTTGTTCTAGAGGTAGGAAGACAAAAGGTCCTAGAGTTGGTCAGGCGACTGTTTGAACGAGGGATGGAAAATTTTAAACGGGCGCTACGCACTCTTAGAGTTATCTAAGCTTATTAGATTACATAACTGTTTATATATTTTTTAATTAAAATTTTATTTAATTACACTTGTTACTACAATTTCTTTACAGCATTTAAAAAAAGACAATTATTCAAGTAGGCTTTTACAAGCACTTTCGAATCGTTATTTAACAAACTGTATTAAGTAAAGCTACCACCCGTTCGGAATGCTGATTCTACCGCGAAGAACCAGTAAGAAAGTTTGTAGTTACTCTTTTTCATCATTTAAAAATGCATTTGTATCAGTAAATAACTATTCGAACGATCCTTCAATTATTATATTTGCACGCTGGGATTGGAATTTTGCTCACTTGCTTCGTCCTATGGCTTAGTTGTTTGTTTACATCAGTCATTGCGTCAGTCCATTGTTTGCATCACATAGTATACCAATACTAACCATAATTGTAAGCATGTATTTGGAATTTAAGTTAAGTTAAAATTTAGACATAGTTTATTTGGTTAGGTTGATGTAGTGTTTTTTTCTGTATTTGTTTCTAATCTGATCAATGATATCAAAATATTTTTTTTAGAACCAGTTCGGAATGTGGATTCTACTAAATTAACCGACCCGAAACTCAATAAATAAAAACAACTAAAAATATTAATTAATTTATGAAATATAAAGAGTAAATAAAAACAACACTATCATTTACACTCAAATGTAAAAAAATAATAATTAATTTATGAAATATAAAGTGACTTAACGATGTTCTCTATTTAATTAATACGTTTGTTTTCTTTGTGATACTAAAAATCGAAATGTAATTTTATCTTTTACCGAATAGCTTTTAGGATGTCTGTCTGCATAGAAAACTTAGTAAATCTAATTTGAGTATTGGCGATACGAGACGAAAAGTACACGAGATTTAATAATGAAATTACACACAGAATAACTGATGATACTAATGTTTGGTTTTTAGAATATATACATTTTTACTTTAGAAATAGAAACATCGTTTTTTTCCTGTAGGTACCTATTAGTTATTAAGAAAATGTTTTTCTCAATTTTAGTATTCCTGAAGTGGGTTGACAAGATCACCTTCGCTCTTTGAGGATAACGGAGAACACAAACGGAGCACTGCACGGGAGGACACGATCCCGCAACCTATCCGATATGTGCCAGGACTGCCATCGCAGTGGTTTCAGTAAGCACTAAAACCACTGCGGAATCCCACTTAACCCGGTAACCCCCCCCCCCCGGCGCTCGGGTAACTTTCTGAAGGTTTTCACAAAAAAAGACACATGCACTGTAAAATTTTTTGCTCAATGTAGTAAGTATATGTTTTATGTTTTGCTGCCATAATCACATAAGTCGTTCACAAAAACTTAAACCAATCAATATGAAATAATATCATATAGTAAAATACAACCAAACACTGCAAAAAAAGTTTAATAAAATAGAGAGGTTTTATATAATAGTATCATTATTATTATTGTATTTGTATATATAGCAACTCGATTCCCTTTACTAAAAAAAGCATATACGAGGAAACTGAAGAATGATCTTGGAGTAGTTTAATAATATTTAATAATGTAATAGATTACATTTATAATATTTTTGTCATAAAGGTCAAATAAATGAATGTCAGGCAGCCGATGTAATTTTTGAATCTTTAAATTCCAGGATTAATCAGCAGTTCGGAATGTAGATTATACCACAATGAACCAGCAGTTAACTCAGAAGTTATTTGTCTCACTAACTAAATTACACGAAACGAAATGACACGAATTTTAATTGCATATTATAATTACATTGAAGTTTATTCTACACGAAACTAACAATTTATCTATATAATCGTATATATATATTTATTGAACCATTTTATAACGTATATTTCAATTATTATAACATCACCTTCTAAATTTATTAGTAGGAGAAGTTAGAATAACCATTTAAGTAACTATCAACTAAATGCACTCTTATATTATAACTTAACTGAATTGATTTTGTTACAAAACACGATTATATTACGCGTTTACGATGTTGACGTCGTTCAACTTTTACAAATAATCCTTATTTTGAAATAGCTAAAATACTGGAGCACCAGTAAACAGGGTTATACTTTGTTTTGTAATTGAACAACATTATGATATGATATGATGAACCTGGGAGTAAGTGGGCATCACCACCCATAGACAAAGTAGTGTATGTAATAAATGTAAACCATTCCTTACATCGCCAATGCACCACCAACTTTGGGAACTGAGATGTCCCTTGTGCCTGTAGTTACACTGGCTCACTCACCTTTAAAACCGGAATTCATAAACCGGTATAGTAATATTATGATAATATTTTTTATAGCAACCTTACCCTGTACTTTTTATGATATATTATTGTGTTACTTCATATGTATAGCAGATTTTTTTATTCTTTCGTATATCATCGAAAAGGACCAGCTAAAACCAGTGCTGTGTCTCAGTTAAGCTACATTGTTTAGCTGCTTTTTCGTTTTTCTTTTTCGTGTTTTTTTATTTGGCTATTTTTTCGAATTTAATATTTATAATAAATAAATAAAACAAAAAATGTTTATATATTTCTGGCAAAATAATAGGTATCAGTGCATGATAAAAACTTATAACTATGTTATCTATTTACTATATAATTTAACAATATTTTTATATATTCATATTTGCTAGAAATTTAATTATGAACTAAATTATTTAATTTCATTAATTTAGTAATTTTATTTATTTGCTAAAATCCTTCCTCGGGTGAAAGCCGCAGCCTTTGCAGGAGCAAAGAAGTCCATTCGTTTCTATCTTGGCCACTCGTATCCAGTTGTCTTGTCATCTTGCGTAGGGTCTTCCACTGTAGACCATTCCACGAAGTGATTATTTTGTTCATCTTTCTTACTTTTGTCTTGTTGTAATGTTCAGCATACTTCGTTCCAAGTAGCGTTGGCAGCTGGTAATTCGTTCCTAACTTTGTTAACGTATTTCCAGGGCCGACAGGCGTAAGTTAGACACGACAGGAAACATGTGTTCATCGCTCTGATTTTAATATTTACTGCAACGTTGCTTTTAAATATTTCTTTTGTAGTTCAGTGTTTTGTTTTCGATAAACATCTAACTCATTATAAGCCGATTTGTGTTTCCAAGTAGATATATTTTTCTGTGCACGTAAGTATATCGCTATCGCCTGAGATTCTTCTTTCTGCGCTGTTTTTCATAACTAGTTACTTTTAGTAAGGAAGTACAAATTTTGAAAATTAAAATAGAAGTTAAGTTTGATACAGTTGATGTAATTCTGAATAAATAAAGGATGTATTGAAAGATAGGAAGAAACACTTTTGTTGTTACATACTAGACAAATCACAATGACAACTCAAATATCACATGTAATGTTGTGCGGCAAAGGGGTCCAGCTCAGTATACCGATTCGAACCACATCACCGATTTTCAGCTAGTTAGCTTTATCATCGAATTACGCAAAATCGATTAAAAAATCATGAATTGAATTATCCATAATTTAAACATCATTTAGGACTTATTCGTACCCACAAACAAATGGGTCCTCAATGAATAGGGTTCCGTGACACGAATTCGACTGGATATAAATGTCACATCACCTTGAAATGAAGTGTTACCCGCTATTTGTTTATCAGTCCCCTCGCTGCGTAATAAGGATGTTGAATGTTCCCGCTCTCCGTTCATCATAACTTCTTTATTAACCGCTCGTGTTTATATCGTATGTATAACACTGGTTACATTGATATATAGGAAATAGTTTAATACGAAACGAAAGCGAATATGTCGCGTCCAGACGAGACATCGAACTCAAATGTTTATGGTAACTTAAATAATTGACAAAACTCATTAATAAAGGACACACTAAACAGCGTTTACTTGTTGTCATAAAATTCAAAGAAAAGCGAAGAACTCTAAAAATAAGCGAAAATAACTAGGATTTATGATTTAATCCTAGAAAATTTTAAATGATATTTTTAGGTTAGATATATTTAGTTGCATTTCTCTAGATCAGTGATTCACAAAGTGGTCCAGGTGGACCCCCAGGGGTCCACGGGAGACTTGCTGGGTGTCTATGTAGGCGTTAATAAAAAATGGGGGTCCATAAGATGTTAATGGGGGTCCACGAAAATTGATCTGCTTTTGATAGTAAAGAGCAAAAATGTAAGCATAGTTTTTATCAGGGCCTACCTACATTGTTTTAAGTACCTAACTAAGCAGATAATATTTTAATACGGCAAGCGACTGTTACTACTACAGACTTGCAAAGCGCTATCCGCCCGACAATGCTTAATGCTTGTTCAGACATGAACTTGATCACCACTATAAATAATGGATGCCTACTTTTGACTACCTTTTTTTTTTCTCCATCAATTTGAGAGAATCACTAACAAATTCATATATTTTAATTGCTGAAATACTCGTAGGGTTACTAAGGGTAGAATTATAAGCACCAATATTAAACAAATTTAAATTTAGTTCATATTTTAGTGTTTCTCTCAAACTGTGGTTACGGACACATCCCAATAGGTGGTCCACGACAAAAATAAGTTTGGGATCTTATAGACTTATTTGGATCTATAGAGTAGGTGTTTTTAATTTTAGAACAAATTATATATGGTCTTTTCCTTAGAAATAAACTTATATCAAAATAAAAGAATAGGTATTACCTATATGGAAATACGCCATGCCAACCAAATAAATTATTCATTTTTAGTAAGATTTAGTCAAAATGCAAATAATTAACTTTTGCGCGATCGCACTTTTTTTTTTATTGGCAATCATATCTATAGTATAGTCCAACCAGGAGAGGAAAAAAGCCAAAATAAACCACATTTGACATCAAATGGGCTCGATGTAATTGATCGAAAGGAAGAATAATCTATGATATTTAAAACGTATTTGCGAAAATATTGCGTTTTGAACGTCGACGAACCTGTTGTCGTAAATTTATAATTACAATTAAAGTATATATAAGTATTTTAGTGGATTAGTTTTATATCATAAAGAAATAAATGATAACCTCCGTGGTCGAGTAGTGTGTACACCGGTTTTCATGGGTACGCCAGTCCGAGGTCCCGGGTTCGATTCCCGGCCGAGTCGATGTAGAAAAAGTTCATTAGTTTTCTATGTTGTTTTGGGTCTGGGTGTTTGTGGTACCGTCATTACTTCTGATTTACCTAAACACAATTGCTTTAGCTACTTACATTGGGATCAGAGTAATGTATGTGATGTTGTCCAATGTTTATTTATTTAAAAAATATATGTGTCTAGAACTGTTAGAAGTACACAATATAGGTGAGCTATTAGAAAATCACGTGGCAAACGTAAATCTAAGGTTTGTTTATCTTTATTCCTGAAGAATTATTAACACTAAGTCCCTAAATATATACAAATATTAATTTAAAATAGTTACTTTATAAATGTTGACCACGTGGAATGGTGGCAAGAATGCTAGCAGCATTTCTTTTTTGATTGGAATATACTATATGTAGGTATATTAATAGTGATTAGTAATTGCATTTGCGTGTAAGATACCTACACTTGATTTGATCAGATTATTAAGCATAAAATTAATTATTTTATTTATTATGTTTATTTAAATTAAATTTATGAAGTCTGTGCCTTAATCAGAACTCATTCATTTAAAAGAAAATTATTTATGCACAGACAAGTTGAATACAGTTTTAACAAATATTTTCACCTGGTATGTACAAAGTTTTAGGGTCGAAACTTTCGTATCTACATGCAAAAGTTTGAATATTTCATATTAAATTCATAGAAATGTTTCATTTCAGTATTTCGTAACAAAGTCACGTAGCAGCTGACAATTCAGACCTGTTCTAGTAAACTACGGTGCAATATGCGATGTCTGAGCCGTAACCTGCTCAGATTTAGTATGCATCTGCTTAATTATGCAAATATGCAAATCGATTTTTTAATTATTTCATTTATTTAAAACAAAATATGTAGATAGATTGGAAAACTAGCCACATGATACTAAGTGGTCACCACCACCACTAATGGTGCAAAATCAAAATATACTTTATTCAAGTGACAAAACTATATTAAGTAAAGCTACCATCGGTTTGAATTGTAGATTCCAGTGAGAAGAACCGCCAAGAAACTCACATGTTACTCTTTTGTAACATTTAAAATAAAAAGTTATATTAGTTAAAACAATTATATATGTATATTATATATACTGCCTGGAAGTCAACGAGTATCACCACTACCACGATATTTTATCATCTACTTATGTAATCTTGTATTGTAATATGTTTTATTTATTAAAGTTTCATTTACAAACGATTCGAATTTATGAATAAGCAAAGTTAATGATATCAGCGGAATTTTATTATAGAAACGGATATCTTGCGCCAAGAAGGATTTATTGACTTTGCGTAGTCGGAAACCTACGGTGTTACAAGCTTTCCTTAAGTCTCGTATATATTGATCATCACTGATTCTATCAAAGTGATCAATGTTACTGTGAATATACATAATATTGTTGTTAAAGTAGCAAATATTATTAATAACTTAAATCGCCGCTATCATTCGGCACTAAGCTGTTATGTCGCTTGTGCCTGTAGTTAAACTGGCTCATTCAATGATAATATTGCTGCTTAGCGGTAGAATATGTGATGAGTGGTTGGTACGTACCGGCGCGCTTGCCCAAAGCCCTACCGCCAAGTAAAATCTATAAGAGGATATAGATTCTGTTGGAATCTAAAATAGATGTACCTACACCTCTCGAGTGCACAACAAAAATAGATCGCAGTGTATTTTGCGAGTATCATTTATTTAGTCATCTTTTAATCGCACACTTAGAAGTTTATTGATTTAAGTATATTTTATATAGAAAATTACACTAGCACACACAATATTAGTTAGTTAAATATATAACAAATGTAATTATTTAATGTCTATTCGTGTTTCAAGAATCACTTATCAAGGTATCAAAACATATTATGATAGTAAGCGAAACAATATAAAGTTTTTTACTTAAATTATGATTAATGTGTGAATTGAATAAGCAATTTATATATTAACCGATTCATTAACAATATTAATATTTGTGATACATTTAACATAAATAGGGTGTATTTTGTATATATGTTTATAATATAGTCTGAGCTTATTGGCCCAGTGGTGCCAAATTAACGTTTTTCGAGGGTGACGATTATAATCAAACACACTAATTTTATTATCAAATAGTTTAATTCAATCACAACACCACAAAAATCATTTAAAAATTAATTGCATAATTATATCACTTATATTATGAATACAATCATAAAACGTTTTACACTAAATTTTGATAAATTCGCGATTAACACGTCACAATAGCGTCAAAGCTGACGCTTGTTTCGATCAGCATACCGACGAACTAACTTCAAACTATCTTTGAGGCCCTATTTATAATATTTATTTTAATTGTAAAAATGTGGGTACATTGTATTTTCTTACAGCATCGTGCATCTTAACCGATAATTATCGGTAATTATAATTACGTGTTCAAACCCGAGGAAGCATCACTGCATTTTCATGTGCTTAACTTGTGTTTATAATTTATCTCTTGTTCGGCAAAGAAGGATGACATCGCGAGCCGACTGCATGTGTCTAATTTCAATAAACTTCTCCCTGCCTCTATCTGTGTATTCGCATAGCAGCGTGGTAGAATTAGCTTTAATTTTTTCGTAAAAAGGATAGCCCTAAGAGCGGAGGCCTTAGTCCAGCAGTTTAGTGAATCTGTAACTTGTTTTTGTACCAAATAAAAAAAAAAAGAATTAATACTTTTGAGCCGAGATAGCCCAGTGGTTAGAACGCGTGCATCTTAACCGATGATTTCGGGTTCAAACCAGGCACCGCTGAATTTTCATGTGCTTAATTTGTGTTTATAATTCATCTCGTGCTCGGCGGTGAAGGAAAACATCGTGAGGAAACCTGCATGTGTCTAATTTCAACGAAATTCTGCCACATGTGTATTCCACCAACCCGCATTGGAGCAGCGTGGTGGAATATGCTCCATACCTTCTCCTCAAAGGGAGAAGAGGCCTTAGCCCAGCAGTGGGAAATTTACAGGCTGTTTATGTTTATTACTTTTTAAATGAAAATAAATAAAGTACATTACGTGCTGTAATAAATTCGGTCGTTTGTTTCTTCATGTTTGTAGTTACCTCGTTCCATAAATTTTTGTTATTATTTGTAATCATATTTTGATTATAATTGTATTAGTTGTATTTTTGTAAGTTTTCGTAACAATTTGCTCGCACGCTGCTCCAATGCTGGTTGGTGGAATACACATGAGGCAGAATTTATGTATTTGTGTATAATGTAACAAAAACAAAATTATAAAATGTAATACATGTTTAAATAAAAATTAAATAAATAAATTATTCTTTATAAACACTTGTGATTCCATGTGAAACTTATTGTAACAATTATTATTATTTTTCATTCAAATTCACGTTACAATTGACGAAGAATGTTTTTGCTGCTTTGATTGCCGATTATTAAAATTTCAACCCGTATATTTACGTAGCATTTCTTTTCTTTATAAATATTATAGATGTATATATACTTGTATTTTATTTGTAAACACATTTATAACCTCGAAACAATATTCCTAACCATAAACAACAATTGTTTTACGAGTTTTTACAAACCTCAATCTATTTTACAAAAATAGACTTGAAATTCTATGCGGCAATTCTATATAAATAAGCAAATTATTTATTTATTTGAAACCATCGGCATATTCGCAAAAACAATGCAATCAAAAATACACGGACCGATGCTGGGTGATACACTACTACATGTATATTCAACACTATTAAATTACAATAAAAAAGTAATGCACTCACAAATATTACGGCTAAAGTCGTTAAAAGATTTAGTTTAGATTTGTATTTAGCAGGCTTACGATGTCTCTCTTACTTTGTGATTAATGATAATTATTCGGAGTAACTAAAGCTCAGATATAAAATAAAAGGAAGATAGAGTTAAAAGAACCCTATTGAATAATGGAATATTTTGTAACATTAAAATGTCTCTCCTCGGAAGTAAGTTAATTCAATCAAAACAAAAATCATAGAGAAAAAAGTCCTGAAAAAGAGTTCATTTTGTATGGCTGTTTTATATAAGTGTAAAGTTATTCGAGAGATAGAAAATAAACAAATAGATACAATGTACTATACTATATACTAGAGATTTTATTTTTATTTTTATCACAATGTACGCGCAATAAATGTCATACGGATGTTGACAATGGATAAAAGCGGCGCTTATGTGAATAGTTATTACTTTCTTTCTCTCAACACGTTCAATATTAAAAAATAGCCACGTAGACATAATACATTGTGCAAAATATTTGCTTAATCTAGTTACTATAACTAACTAGGGTATAAAATGTTATAAATTTAGTTTTGATGACACTACTTTGAATTAAAAAAAATAGTAAAGTTGTGACATTGTATTGTGAATTGCATGGCGTATAATATATCAGCACAGGATCCGAACAAAAAAAAACTAGTGGTCCGCTAGATGGTCTTTGTAGAGCATCACCATCCTCGGTGTCGAAATATATCTGGGTCTAATACTCATTATAGTCTGAAAGTTGAAGTGTAAATCCGGCAAACGAAGGACCCACAGATTTAATTGTATTCCAAGGCAGTGTAATACTACCAAGGTGAGGTAAGGTAAGGGGTAGGAAACCTTAGATCTCCAGCTAAATATTTCCCGACAGAAAACTCCAATAACTTTTAATGACCCAACTAGAGATTAACATTGACAATTTATTTGAATTGAAAATAATAGCCCTACTCAATACCATCAATTCTGATGTCTCGAGGATAGCAATCATTTTCAGAGTATTGAAAAATGTCATACTTAAGATGATTAATCAACGTTTTAGACGTCATTCGTTTAATTTGAATGAAATTTATAGCTTTATCCATCTGAATTCAGTAGCAGTTTATCAAATTCTATAGACAAGTCTCTATGAAATCTGTGTACTATAATATTATATTTATAAATTATTGGTGTATTTGTAATAGTTGTGCCAAAGTGCTTTCAATACTCCCGAGCTTAAGTTCTATATCTCTGTATCTCTCCGGCTCAGTTGATTTTGCTACCTAAATTTAAATTATATGATATAGTTATTATTTAACATGATAATAGTATAATTTTATATAAATGTATACAAAGACAAGTATAAAATTATTTATTTAGTATATTTCTACCACCAAACAGCAGTACTTAGTATTTTTGTGTTCCGGTTTGAAGGATAAGTGAGTCAGTATAAATATAGGCTCAATGGACATAAGATCTTAGCTCCCAAGGCAAATTGGCATATGTAAGAAAATCTTAATATTTCTTACGGAGCTAATTTGAAGGGGCGATGGTGATCTCTTACCATCAGGTGACCCATTTGACCGTTCACCTATCTATACTAGAAAAAAGTGACATTTTAATAATAGAAAATTATTTAAAACACATTTTTTCAATAATGTGATAAGTTATTGTTAATGTAATGAGTTATTAAAATAAATACTTTGTGCAGAAAATAACATATATTTAAATAAGTAAAGTAATAAATTATCGTTCAGATTTTATTGTGCTTCAAAATATAGACGAAATAAATATCTTATTCAAACGTAAATGAAAATAGGTCGTATTCATAGAAATTATTGGTGCATAGCGTTCAAGATGTCTGCACCGTATTAATGTAGGTGTCAGAGAATTATTGGATGTTATATTGAAATGAAAAATCCCTCGACCTACATGTACAGACGTCGTTCTCAATAAAACAATTAAATGTTTACATATGAAGTTTTCATCTTGTTTAAAAAAAAAAGTACGAAGATACTTGTGTCTATTATTCCGTAGAAAGTTTTGTTTCTTCAATACTTAAACTAATCAAGATTACTTGTTACGTGATGGCCAAATAGAAATGGATATAGTTTTAAAAATAAATTTCGCTTGCCGAAGTTTAAACCTTCCATTTGACACTTCAACTCTGCTCCTATTTTTAAATTTGCTACGTGGTAAGGCTTCGTGCAGGGCCGTCTGGGTAGATTCCATCCATTTTTCAGATATTCTACCGTCAAACAGCAATATTTTGTATTGTTGTTTAGGTTTGAAGGGTGACAGACACAAGGGGAATAACATCTTAGCTCCCAAAGTTGCAGGCGCATTTGTGTTACGTAAAGATTTTTTATTATTACTTACAGCGCCAATGACTATAGGCAGTGGTTACCATTTACCATCAGGTAGTCCACCTACGAATTACATAAAAAATATATCAAGTTTTGAGTTACGAGATTCGCACCCTTAAAGTCGTTTCGTTAGTATGTCACAAATGTACGCCTCGTAGAAAATTCTACCCGTAAGCAAAACGAATCTTTTTACCGAGTTAATCGTAATGGAATGCTTGTTATGTTATTGTCGGCTATATGAATTCGACGCTCTCACGATCCCTTAACGCAAGAACATTTAAAAAATATATTTTTTGATTGGAGCAAATTTTTATCGAGGAAAATGCTATGTTCGAATGATTAAACAACGAGAGAATCATTAATAATAATAATGATCACTGTCTGATTTGACCGGGAATCCAAGGCAGTTCGACCTTTGTATTTGCCTTCTAAAATACGTATTTATATGTATAGAATATTAAAAATCCTTCTTGTCTCGTTTGTAAATTTTGTAGGAATAATTGTTAAATCTATGAGTAATAATAATGAGTATTTGCTCAAAACAAGTGTTGGAAGATTTGATTGAGAACAAATGTTTTATTTATTCAGTTATACATACATATGTATAATGTATATGTTAAAAGTACTGTAATACAATTAATTTCACTGATTAATAAAAAAAACTAAAATCATCTCATATCTAACTATAAATTAGTTAACAAAAAACTAAAAGGCATCCAGAAAACCGATACCGCTCTGACCTACTTTTATAAGGCTATATCTTGAATGTGCTGTTAAAGTAGAGATACCTATAATAGCGGTGTTCATGGAGTGTGCTTACTTAGCGCTAACATCGTCTGTGGATGTGTTACAAAGACGCTAACGAATATTTATTAGTGAGGTAATTGTTCAATATTATGATTGTCATGCAATTATATAAATACATATATCGTTCCTCAAAAACTTACTAAACTACTTAACAATAAAATTAAGTAAGCATATGTTCCTTAATTTTTACTTTTATACATCATTGGCTTTATTTAAGGTGGCGAATGGAAAGCAGAGAATTGTGAGCTTTGGCACGTCATTGGACATACACCAGCGGTGCACTGGGATTAGTTGATTCAAGATCAATATAACATTAATTATATTAATACTCATAATGTAGAGTCGTAAAAGAATAATAATATAAAGTAAAAAGGAAACTCAAAAAGGTATGGAACCAAAACTCGACAGTAGAAAGAAATAAATATCAATCAAAAAAATACTACTGCCAAATCAACTTTTAAGCTAAAATTTAAATTCATTATGTATTCCTCGAGCGAAATTTCGCTTACGCGATAACTCAGCCGAGTTTAATTGAATTCTTCAAATAATTATTATACCTACCAAAGGTTTAATTTTGTTTCATATTCGAACCGTAGAAATGGACCAAGTGTTTCATAACTTTTGAATTAACGTCTTTCAAGATTGTAAAGGACTTATCAAGACTTGTAATTAGTAATGTATTTAATGTCAATTTATATTTTGTTGAATTTACATTTTGTTACAAACAAAATTTTCTCAAGCATATTCAAAAGATTTTTGGTTTTGTTTAGATTGTTATTTATGTGGAAAATAGTTGGTAGCTATACTAATATAAGAATAATTATAAAAATATGTAGGCTGGCTTAAAAAAGTGATGTTAGCTAATTTATTTTTTACTTCACCATTTTAAGTCAGCTTTCATAAGTTGGTTTCCAAAAGAGACAACTATAAGAAGGAAATGATTTGAGTTATAATTATTAGAAGATGACTTAAATTTGTGATAGCAACCTACTTGTGAATAAGATTGCAAAATTTCAAAATTAGAAGCGACAGTCGAAATGCGGTTTTGAAAATGTATACAGAATCAAGGTTATGAGTATAATAAAAGAAAATTATGAATTAAAAAAATTGTAATAATTTTAACTTTTATTTCAACTTAAACCCACATACGAGTAATATGAATCCGTTCTGCCGTTTTTTTTAACGCAACTCACCCCAGATTTCACTTGTTTATTGCACGAGCTCTGTATATCCTATTATTTGGTCTGGGGTTGATGAAAATTGACAGCTGTTTTAGTTTTTTATATTTTTTATATTAGTATTGGCAGACGGGAAAATGGACCAACTGATGGTAAGTGGTTACCACACCCAATATATATATTGGCGTTGTAAGAATAATATTTAACCATTTCTTACATCACCAATGAGCCACTAACCTTGGGAACCAAGGTGTTATGTCCCTTGTGCCTGTAGTTACACTGACACTCATGCCTTAATCCGGTACACAAGAGTACTAAGTATTGCAGGATATTCGAGAGGATGGTACCTACCCAGGCGGGCTTGCAAGCCTCAAGACATTAGGCAAAGCTCTACCGCCAAGTGATAAGCTGATACTTGACTATTTGATAAACCTTTCCAGATGATAGATCTATAAATGCATATAAATCAAATATTTGCTACAAGAAATAAATATCTAACATTTGCTTTCGATCAAAAGTTAAATAGTGACCAAAGTGTAATTATTATTATCGATAGCATTTTAGTTCATTTTCAGAAGTTTGATTAGGTTTTGAGTTGCAATAATAAACTCGTATGTCGTAGCACCGATTTCGTTCAACTTTGGTGTAATGAGGTGCAACGTCCTGAACTTTGTGGATGTTTGATATGGAAATCGTTTTTAGACTGTCCCCCGGGAACTTCTTTCGTCTTTTAGATAAAAAATAGCTTGGATGTTGAACTTGGTCAGATAGATAAACATAGAATATAACTTTTGTAGTACGTAGTTGTGTACATAGAGTATGTGTATACATACAATTTTAACGATTATTCACAATTTTTGTTTGAATCTGTTGTAAACATTTGTCACCGCACTTTTTTTTTAAATTGAGACACTGACATACTACAATTTTTTTTTATATAGGTTTCTTGAATATTCCTTATCAGTTTAATTCAGTAAACCATAGTCTATTCTCTTCATATGAATATCAGCTACTAAATTATATACTGATTAACAACAAGATTGCCCTACATTAATTAATAATGAGTCTTTAATATATGTCTGTATTGTATACATGTGATGTGGAGATTTTAATCCATGGTTTGGCTTAAAAGTATTAAATTTGTTGATATTTTTCTATGTACATTGTTAGACTTGTTTAATAACAACCGATTGTAGTATGCCAGGACACATGAAATAATATACTTTATTTGATTCATAACGCAAAGATTACAATATTTATTAAATAATTATGTTATAGTATTAATAATTTGGGGATAGGCGTCTCCTTTATAAAATATGATATGATTCAAAGAATTATTTTTAAGAATATATATATTATGTAACGCCACTCAGTTTTCATGGTAGTAGGTAATTGTAATGTATGCATGTAACGTAAATGATTTATATATGGAAAGGAAGAAAAGCTGAAGGGCCAAAATGGTCCTTTTGGGTTAAAATGAGGTTTAAAGTTTTTACTTAACACTCATTTTCTACCTGACAACATGTAAATGTTTCGTGTATTAAAATATGTTCTGAATTGTAACAATACTTTCAAGGGTCGATATAACCTCAAACGGCTTCGTTCAATCCTGTATAACATAATAAATTAATTAATTATGAAGTTAGTCACTTAGCAAAAAAAATAAAGTTGGATATAGCGCGTTAATAATTTCAGAGGGAGATTTAGTATGAATCTTAGTGTATCTACTTTTAATGGCGTTCGTGTTGTTTGTGATCAATGGTTTGTACTCGGTCTGATAAAATTATTGTGATATTTGTTATAACAAATTGTTTATTTGTAATCGAATATTTATGTTAAGATCGGGTAGTCCCGAATAGGGTAGTGTGTCTCAAAACGTGCTGACAGCTGATTCATTCAACTTGTCACTGTCACGAGGCAGACACTTTCTAACCTTTTGGCTGTCAATTTAAGCTAATCAACCTAACCGTATTATATTTTGTGTATTTGTACTGGGAAATTAAACAATAGTGTACGGGACAAAGTATCTTTATTTCTGATATTCCGCCATTATCACGCCCACCATGGAGGATAACAGCCAATAACATTATAAAGGCCCTTCTGATGATCCAAAATATATATTATATGAAATACGATTCTTAGAAAATTCCATAGTATAAAATTAATAAACAAACATACCTCGAAATTTTACAAAAGAAAAACGTGGGTACTAGATTTGTGATATATATATATTCAAAGGCTTTATTCTCGTTGTAAGAAATTAAATTCTAAAGAAAAAAAAAACGCCTTATTACTGAGTTTTTGCCGGTTATTCTGGGTAGTTTATGAGTACTTTTATGAGCCTTTTTTATCCTGACCAGGTAGGCATATGACTCCACTCCACCTGATGGTAAGTGGAAGTGGAGTCCTAACGCGAAGATGACCAGTACAGTCAGCAAGAATGAGCTGCACAGGTCGCCCTCGCAATGTCGGCCCGCAAGAAGCCTCTTCACGGCTCGTTGGAAGGCATCCAGGTTATAAGAGGAGGGGAACACGTGTGCTGGTAGAGAGTTCCATTTTTTGGCGGTGCGACAAAGAAAAGAGCTGCCAAATTCCTTCGTGCGCGATGGGATCGATGTCACAGGTGACATCGCGAGCCAGCACGTGTAGATTTGTGAAGGAAAGGGGAAGCAGGAATTAAGGAGAATAATTCCTCAGATCACTCGCCGTGATAGAGTCGGTAGGAAACGCTCAGCGCCGCTATTTCTCGACGCAAATGTAAAGGTTCGAGGTTGTTTGAGCCTACTTGAATAAAGAATATTTTGATTTCGATTCATAAGCGCCCTCGACTCCGAACGCTTGGGTCGCTTGCGCAAACGCAACTTTTAAACGTACTGCTTGTAAAAAGTTCTATTTTAAATAAATATGAAAGGAAGACAAAAAAAAATAAAAAAGAAAATGATTGTTTATTTTTATAAAAAACATTTATGAATTATCGTCCCTGGTATCTGTAAATATTTTAGTAAAGGTTATAGTTATGTTGCCTATTATTATTTGTAGAATTTTCTGTATATATATATGAGCATAAATTGTTTTTCCTATGTACCTTTGCTTCACATGTAGGTTATATTTTCCTGTATTTTTTCCTCTTGTTCATTTATTATTTTCAGTAAGTGTTGTTGTACGTGTGTGCGTGATTGACTGAATATTTATGTAGTAAAATACGTGCATGTGTGTGGCAATGTTTGTAATTTTTAGTGGCGTTTTACTCGCTATAATAGATCGAAATGAAGTAACAATACACAGTCTCACACTTTCCACCGTTATAATTAATTAGCTCCCAGACAACTTTTTGGTTTCTAAGAATTAATTTAATAAATAAGTTTAATAGAATTCTTCTTTAGTGTTCCTAATATAAATATTAACCAATGTTATTTCGCACGTTCTTAAAGTTATTCTTTGAATTCATAATAAATTACGGCTTTTTTGTAAGCTGTGCCCGCTGATTCATACTGATATCACAGTCTAAAAAAGATATATTTTTATTACTAAAAGTATGGCGTAAGTTACTTTTGACAAATTACCAGAGGTTACTTGATGTTACAGAATAAATCATACATATTTATTATTTATTTATACGAGCAATTTAAATACGAATAATATATAAAGCTGTTAAAGTTCGTCGGCTTATTATAATTTCGGAGACGGGCAATTTTTTCTTTTTTAATTCTAACATCTGTTTTTAACTAAATATAAATATAAGTACATATAGACACTGAGTTCGCCTACACAGTCCGTCCTCGACCGGCTTCGTAGCAACACGTCAGACGAATGAATATAAGTACAAAAAATTCTTCAATACGTAAATTTTATAAACTATTTGTGAGTTGTATGTTGTTAGAATATTTCGTTTTGTACACAAATAGTTAGTTTTGTATTAAAGTAATTTGTTTTTGGTCGATAAAATACTTAAATGAAACAAAAAAGTATCTTCTTTTTCGTGTCTTTTCCTATACGGGATTGCCCTTGTGACTTACTTATACACAATTCGATGCACTTCTGGTATCTATCTGAATATACATATAACTATATCTGTAACAAATTTACTCATGAAGGTTTTTTTTTTTCCTTCTCGCTATGACCCTCATGATTTCGATTTAGTAGAAATACTAATCACAAAACGAATTTAAATACTTAAAACACAAATTCGAGTCCCCTTAGGAACATTATCGACTTCATTAAATATTCTCGACGTTTACGTGGATATGCACATATTAATATTTACTGTAATATTAAGGAAAATGGAAAATGAAGAAAACAAACTGTGTATCCTTACAATTTTATTTAAAACTAAAAAAATAGCTTATAAAAAGTCTTTAATGTAGGTATATACTACGTAAAAGCCAAGTGACCAACCGACTAGCATTACAACGCCTCCAGCGGAGAAGTAAGTTAAACATTGACGGTCATAACAATCGCCGTACCTTAAGGAATACAAATTTAAATTAACTCATATCAGAAATGTTAATATGATTATCTCATAATATTTTTGTTTTCTAAATCGCAAAGCAATTTACGAAATTTTCCAATAACTCAAAAAGGTTTTTTTATCTTTGGCATTTGCCTACTTGGCTATATAGAAGGATTTTACCTATCAACAAATCCAATTAATGAAGTAATGCTTACTTTATAATAACATAGCTTATAGTTAAACCGCTAGCAACCACAGCAACCACGACAGCAGCCGCAAAACAAGTTTCAAATATCGCTCGAAGTACTCCCTTTATTATTTTCAAAGTCAATTTCACTAAGACGCATGTAAGCCTAATGAATACATCCATTACATATTATAAGTAACATTTAGATCTGAAATAGGTTTAATTATTAAAATAGATCTAATATTTCGAGAACGTATTAAACTTCAGCGATAATTCGGATGACTGGCCAGTGATTACTTTAGTTTTGCTATTAGAATAATTATACGTTTATGGTAATAACAGTTCTTGGAATTATTTTAAACACCGTTGTGAAGATATCGTATTAAATATTTTCATTCTTGAATGAAAATATTATATAACTCAAATAAAAATCAATTTAATAGAAATTTTATATAATTATTTGTAACCGTAACGGCCAGTAAGTAAAACATCCCACTGTTGGGCTAATTCCATTCGCTGTTCCAATGCTCACACTTGTGGTAGAATTTCATTCACATCCTCACGATGTTTTCCATAACCATCGAGAATGGAATAAATAATAAACACAAATTATCACATGGAAATTCAGTGATTCTTGCCGGAGTCAAACTCAGGTATAAACTACCAAACGTCAGTTAAGTCGCACGCGTTCTAACCAATGGGTCACCACGGCTATTATTATTAAAATATTTTTCACAGCTCATCATTTCCCAAATCTATCAAGATAGATATTAACATATATTAGGCTTTGTTACACACTGAAATACAGTATTGTTTTAGCAATCAGTTTAATTTTAGGTATAATTAAAAGGTATTTTTAAATATATACCTGATGGTGAGTCGATACTACTACCTAGACATTCTTAAAACGCAAATGCGTCATTAACCTTGAGAACTAAGATGTTTATATCCCTTGTGTCTGTTATAACACTGGTTCACTCACCCTTTAAGCCCGAACGCTGCATTAAAAGTGTTACTGGGTTGTACCTACCTAGGCTGTTGTCCTCGTTCTATCTGGCACAGACCACATATTATATGCTATAAGAAGAAAAAATGCGGAAAAAAACCTTCCTTATATTGTAAAGACTGTTCTATTTTACAAATATAATTAACATTTTAAAGATACTTAAAGGTACGAACGTAGAATTTAATTAATACAGCGAATAATTTACGGAACTTTCAAATTGACAAATGATTGTCATAAATAGGCAACAGCCTAAAAACAAGGAAGATGTATTGTCACAGATAATTAAAACTGGTAATTTAATACACGTAAACATATGATAAATAATATTAACGGCTTTATAATTATGAACACTTAAATAACTCTCAAGAACTTTTCTTTAAACATCGAAAGGCCCTTTTACATTTACTTTAAGGCTTCGCGTCGTGCTGGAGACTAAAAATAACTTAACGTGTTAATTAAATTAAAACATAATTTCGCTCAATTGAACGATATTGAAGTACGTAGATGCCTTTCAAGTCATTCGTTTGAACATTCAAAAGTTCTAAGCAGGCAACTCAATCGTAAAAGCTGTTTCATAAGTTTTTAACTTTGAAACCGTCATAAGAGAGTATACCTGGAATTCAATTGAAATAAGTTGCAATTAAGTTTCTATTAATGACAATTAACATTATTAAAATAAATTACAAAAAAAGCTTAATAATTATGTATTTATTTACTCACTAACTGAGCCAAGTGGTTAAGAGAGCTGAATCTTAAATGATAATTCAGAGTTCGAACTTAAGGAAGCACAACTGAATTTACATGTAAATTGCTTATAATTCATCTCGAATTATGAATCTCTCTTGTTGTTGTGTATGAAACTATACTATGTCTGACATGGAACTGCTTAAATTAAATAGACACTAATAATTACTTCGATTTGCGAATATATTTTAGCAAAACAACGCCGCTACTCCTTACGTAAGCAAAATTAAAGTAAGTTGTTTGTCGACATACTCCAATTCTGACTGAACTAATGTATTCTGTTAGATATTGAAAATTTCATTTAAAAGAGTTTTCATAATTTTGGCGGCAAATGTAGACGAGTGACTTGCAGTTTACAATTAAATGAAATTAAAACAAAACCTGTCATAGGTTTCGAAATTCCAAAAAAATCTTTTTACGTATAATAAACGAAATTTCGCGAGAGACTCAATAGAAAAATATAAAAGTGCCTATAATATTCTTTGTTAATTAGCATTTACTTATGTAACGATTATTTGAAAATTATTTTTAATAAAATGTAAAAATTCTTGGTACAGTTTTCTTATTATTATTATTTTCCTGATAGTTTTAATTAGCTAAGTTTAATCGCTTTACTTTAGTAGTAGTAAAATGTAAAACGTTCATGTGAGTACCGCAGCGTACAGTATTGTAGACAGACGAAGTGCCAATACATTCGATATGTTACTTCTTACTACGTAACAATTTAAATAATACTATAAAATCTACTACGCTTTTACAAATTTGGCTTTAATCCAGGATAAAAATGGATGAAAATTCCATGGTTGCAACGTTTATTGGGTATCGTATAAAATTGGGTCAACTTGAAGGAATATCAGTATCTATTTTATTCATCGTTGTTTGTTTGCCAAGATACCGAAGTGATTATAAAGTTTTCCAGATACTATTTAACAAAACATAGCATATTTTAGCATTAGCAGCCTGTAAATTTCGCACTGCTGGGCTAAAGGCCTTCTCTCCCTTTGAGGAGAAGGTTTCGAGCATATTCAACCACGCTGCTCTAATGCGGGTTGGTGGAATACACATGTGGCAGAAATTCGTTGAAATGAGACACATGCAGGTTTCTTCACGATGTTTTCCTTTACCGCCGAGCACGAGATGAATTATAAACACAAATCAAGCAACTTGAAAATTCAGTGCTGCCTGCCTGCCTGGGTTTGAACCCGAAATCATCGGTTAAGATGCACGCGTTCTAACCACTGGACCTTAATATATAGGAAATATATCCCATTGCTGTTTCTTCAATCTTCAATCTTTTGTTGAGGAAACGGATTGAAGACTAATACCCATGCGTTTTTCCAATGTAGCCCACATTGAAAAACGTTTTTTTGAAAAAAATTGGAAGGGGCTCGGTGAGGGGTTGACGTACGTGGGACCGATGTGTCAAAATTTCACCCTATAGTTGCTTATTTATTTCTATTAATATAAATAAATTCATATTTCAAACTAATTTGTTTTGAACACAATGTTAAACTAAAAAGATAATACTTCTAATTAATCGTTATAATATGTCCTCAATAGCAACAGGAGAGATGAAAAAGCAAAACAATTAATTTCTAGCAGTTAAACGAACAAAGTGCACAAAGAGCCGTCAGTTAGATTCAAAGATAAGAGGCCCTCGAGTAACAATAGTTCACATAAATATTACCACCATTTCTTACAACAAACGTAATTGATTAACTCAAGTAGGTCTCGGAACGAACTTCTCTGGGCAACTTTTGTGATCTTTAATTCATGACGTACAAAGAGAACATCGACTTCTCCCCAGATACGAGTGATTTTACCTCCATTTATTACTTTCGGATTATCGTTTCAGGCGATTCTTAAATCGAGCGTAAAGCCTCCCAATCTGATGAACTAGTTGAAATATAACTTCGAGAACCTATTGAAGAATTATGAGGTATTTTCAACAGCTCAGACCATTAAATCAAATATCAAAATCAATCATTTATTTATAATGATATAATTTTTCCGAGAGCACTATTATATAGACGACCTCCGTGGTCGAGTAGTGTGTACACTGGTTTTCATGGGTACGCCACTCCGAGGTCCCGGGTTCGATTCCCGGCCGAGTCTATGCAGAAAAAGTTCATTAGTTTTCTATGTTGTCTTGGGTCTGGGTGTTTGTGGTACCGTCGTTACTTCTGATTTTCCATAACACAAGTGCTTTAGCTGCTTACATTGGGATCAGAGTAATGTATGTGATATTGTCCAATATTTATTTATTTATTTATTTATTATAGTTATATATATTAGACAGTTGACATAAAATTTCGAAAACCATTTGAAAAACTATGAGGTATTTTCACAAGCTTTGTCAATTGAATCAAATATCAAAATCAATCATTTTGCTTAATTAATATGTCTTTGTGAGTGTACTTTATTGGCTTTGTATGTATTTAAACTGTGTTACGTATATTAATTTTCGGTTGATATTTAACGAAGAAAACTATTCACAGGAGTTAGTTAAATTAGTGGGGCGTTTGAGGTGTTGTATAGCAGCGGGTAATTGCATAATATATACATTTTATAATAAAATTGAAGCATTATATTACATAACAGTATTGTAATAGGTTAAGTAAGAGGTCATTGACATTATAATTATTTGTATATTTTTTTAATGTCAAATATGTTGAAACGTTATAAATAAATTAATATTATTTTGCAGTTGAAACAAAAGAATAACACCTCGACTTATTATCTCTACTGGTGACAAGCGGGCTGGTTAATTTTGTTGTCCACGGGATCGGAATTTCGATTCGACGGGGAAATGCAAATAGCATTCTTGCCACCATTCCGCGCGGTCATGATTTATACAGTACTAACCTTTAAATTTTATTCGTATATAGTTAAGGCCTTAATGTTAATAAACTTATGTAATAGATTTTTTGTAAAATTATGAGTAAAAGAGTAGCCGTTTTTTAAATACTTTTTTTACTACGTATAGGGCCAATCCGGGTCGTAGGATCCGGTCAGCTTTGCACAATTATCATTGAAAATGAAACAACTTGTAAATTTTCACCTCCATATGATAAGTTATTCTAAATTATTTCGTACGATTTGGCCTAATCAAAATTTGTTATACATTACATAGTTAAATAAAAGCATATAAAATAATGTATTTGTTACAAAAAAGCACTACATTTAAATTAACATTTTTATTACATCTTCAATATATCTTCAATATATAGTAATAAAAAATCATGTTATGTTGCCTTCGAAACAATTTTTTATACTAGGTACCACCTTTTTGGCTTTTGTGTAAGCCTGTCAGGTTAGGTTGGTACCAACAGTCTTAGCTCTCAAGGTTGATGGCGCATTAGCGATGTAAGGTTAATGGTTAATATTTCTTACAGCGCCATTGTCTATAAATGTTGGTAACCACCTACCATCTTGTGGTCCATTTTCTTGTCCGCCTACCTTTACTATTGTGTAAAAAAAATATTGCATGTAGTTTTTTGGATAGGATAACTGAAATACAAATTAACTTAGTTTTTTCAATGTAACCGAAAGAGTTGCGTTAAGGTTAAGTTTCATTATTAAGTTAAGCATATTGTTGATATGGATTTATAAATTGTTTGTTATAACCCTTTATTGGTGTTTAGGGATCAACATAAGCTATTACGTCGAGACGAATCATACGTTTGAGTGAGCCGGAAAGTAAACCATTTTTACTCTGGCTCATTTTCTATTTAGCTCGGACACATTCTATTTATTATATATATTTATATAACTATTCTATTTTTACAAACATTTCACGGTGATTTTCAATCCCTTTTTCAGATATACTCATGTGCACATATTATTCATAATATATTCGTATACATAAGATCTATATAGTTTTATACTTTTACTTATATAAACACATTTTGTATTAAATATTTATAGGCTGTTTGTAAAAATCTAAAAATGTTTAAGTGCTTAATTTGTACTTATAATTCATCAAATGCTCGGATGTAAAGGGAATTTGCTGATGATATGTTCTGGATAAAATTCTACCATATGTGAATTAACAACATGCAGCCGAGCAGCGTGGTGGAAGGATAGGCCTTATCCCATCAGTGGGACTGGTACAGGCTGTTACATTATTAAGAACTCAAAATATTTGTAACTATATTTAAAGTTGATACAAATGATACATTTTATACAATGAAACAAATACCTATATGTCTTAGGATATTGAACTTTTTCGTTCCATTTCCGAAAATCCAAAGTTATAATATTACCTAGGGGATAAGTCAGGAGCATTTCGTTGTATTATTCATCAAGAGTCGTAAATATTACCGCAAATATCTGCGGATTTCATAGAGAAGCGAGGTATTATGGGGGACATAAATTGCGGTTTATTCATTTAATCCACGAATTATTAACTACAACTATTTGCAAGTGATTTCATCCTTTTGGTATTTGATCTATATTAATGTCCTTGTCCTGAACGAAGGACCCACTTCGAGTTTAGTGAAGTATTTTTCGAGGTTTCTAACCCTTTTATATATTAAGGTCAAAACTTCTATATTAATTCAGCTTCGTGTCAAACGAAATTCCATTATTTTAAACATCCTTAACTCCGATGAGTTGGTATAAATAATTCAAAAATATAAGATTAAATATTATTTTTATATGATAAATAACTATAAGATATTTCTAAATAAAATACATTTACCACGAACGAAACAAGGTTTTCTTTTTAAAATAAAAGTGAAAAATTACAGGGAATTATGTTTTCCTCGTGCTTTGGAATACATTGGTCTAATTACTTAAAACGTGAATAAATACGATTTTAAAACCTTAGAATTCTATAATTTACTCTAAATAAAGCGAATATATTCAAGGTATTCTGAGATAACAGAATGGTATTTAGCCATCGTTTCTGGCTTATAACGCCAATAAATATGGACTGATGAATATAAAATGATGAGTTTTTAAAAACTATTTTTTTTAATTCAATAATAAAATGACATACGGTCTCTATATAAATAAAGTCTATCAGAGGATCGGAATCGTGATTCAAAGGGGAAATGCTGCTACATTCTTGCCATCATTTCACGCGGTCACGATTTGTACATAATAATTTTTAAATTTTATTTGAATGTAATTTTTCTTAATGTAAATAATTCTTATGTAATTAAAAACATTAGAGGTGTCGTAGGACTCGCTGTTCGAACGAAGTTACTTTCGCTACCTATGTATAATGTATTAAATAACAGATACAATACAATATTATAACAATTTTTGAGAATATTTAACGAATATCAACAAAACAAATGAACAAGATATAATATTGTTATAAAACCCCATGTGAATTAAAACCATACGAAAAATAAGTTTAAAAAATATTGTATAAAACCTTATAAAGTAGAATTAGATCGTGAGAAAGAGCCCTACTTGGTGGTAGGGCTTTGTGCAAGCCCGTCTGGGTAGGTACCACCCACTCATCAGATATTCTACCGCCAAACAGCAGTACTCAGTATTGTTGTGTTCCGGTTCAAAGAGTGAGTGTAACTATAGGCACAAGGGACGTAACATCTTAGTTCCCAAGGTTGGTGGCGCATTATTGATGTAAGGAATGGTTAATATTTCTTACAACGCCATTGTCTATGGGCGGTGGTGACCATTTACCATCAGGTGGCCCATTTGCTCGTCCGCCTACCGATACCATAAAAAAAAAGAAAAAAAAATGAAATGATCCTTCCAGCATAATTTTTTTTCCCTACGTGACGATTTCATCCAGCTCAGTCTATTGAAAGCCGCTTAAAATAAATTTATTTAAAAAAAAAACACCTTCAGGTTTTATTACCTTTATTATATTTCAATAATATTACAAAATATATAAACGAAAATAATGTAAATATTCTAAACCGATAATATTATGCAAAAATAAAATTTGTGAATCAAATCATTTAAGTAACTTACTTAACGGGGTACCTCAGGCAAATGACACTAATTCCATGCTACAAATATAATATGAATATTCATAATAATACAAATCTTGGGTAAGCTTAGGGTAAAGCAGACATTATTTATAGGGAAGTTGGAACATTTTGGTCTCGGATTTACATTATTACAAGTACACGAGAATTAGCATACAACCTCGCCTTCAGCCTGATCAAAAGCATTTAACTAATACAATATACAATTACTTAACACGCGGAAGTCGGAGATAAAAAGATTTTATCTCTATTCATGAATAATGAGTTTTATTTAATTACATAACATAAAAAAAAATCTAAATCTTAAACCAGACGATCAGACGCGCTTTGGAGAAGGTTATGATGGGTGATTAAGACATGTCAAACGATGTCTGCCAACTGGTTGTTCGTAAAATAATTTTCTCAATAATATATTAGTTGTAATCTTACATTATTTTGTTACATAGCTTACCGTCGATGACTTAGAAGAATAAGGATCTACATAAAATGTTTGTATTCAAAGATAATCATACCAAGTAAAATTCTAGGCGTTCGTAAAAAAACGTAACAAAAATTAAAACATTATCGGTTAAATGGTTAAGGAACGCATAGATGACAAACGTACAAGCCTTCATTTTATTTATTTATTTTATCAAGAATTATATATAATTAATACATACTATGATAAAATTTAAATTAAAAACATATTATAAACATTGTATACACACTTATACAATGTTTATAATATATTAACCTAACTCAACTTGCAGTTAATAAAATTATACTATGTCATTCTTTGCTTTAAAATCTATAATGATATAAAACATTGCCTTTAATAATAACTAAATATTTTTAATAAAAACTAAACTGTTTCTATCATTTTGATTTTTCACTGAAACTTTTTGAGGAATTATAAAAAGACGTTACTATAAATATTGAGAAATGCAAACAAAAATAGCTCTTTATATGTAATTTTAATCTAATGTAAATAATTATTATACTTGCATTTAACTTCCTAATTAATAATAATTCATGCCTTCATACTTGACGTAATAAAATGTAGCATAAATCAATTTGAGCTTACGGTGAATTTGACCTTTAATGTTAACATTATTTTTTATTTTTAGTTATGGATTTAAATGGATTTTATATAAATAACATTTTCAAATTATTTTCACAACTCGCCTGTCAAAAACAAGAAATTACTTAGTACTCAATTTAAGCCAGCAGAATTATATCAAGAGTTCGCCCGTTTTTTTCGGTAAATCATAAAAATAATTGCTCTCTAGAAATGGTTATCTAAGATTTATCGACTTTAGGTTTGGAAGAAAAATGTGCTCATATACAAACACAGTTCACAGTAACAGCAAATGTCCCATTGCTGGGCTAAGGCCTACTCTCCCTTTGAGGAGAGTTTGGAGCTAATATCACGATGCTCCAATGCAGATTTCCACAATATTTTTTTCTTCGCTGCCGAGTTCGAGATGAATTATAAACACAAATTACGCAATAGGAAAATCAGTGGTGAAAATCAATCTTGTCTGGGCTTGAACCCACAATCATCGGATAATACACGTTCTAAAAAAGTTTCATATATTTTTGACCATTAAAAAGATAGTCTCATTTATGAGTTTTATTGAATACTGTTTCGTATCATTAAAATAGCCCATTTTCTTACCTCTGTCAAACCCTACTTGTATAAATAAAAATATGCTGTCACTTACACTTAGATTTAAAAGGCTACTTATGATAAAATGAGAAATCTGTATGTCGAAACCACAAAACGTTATTCAAATAAATGAAAAAACATTTCTCTGACAGCCTTTTAGTATGTTTTACAAGCTTTTTAAATTTGTACTGGTTTTGTACAAACTGCACGTTGTGAAATAAACTCCTAACCTCTTCCTCCTCGAAATGATAAGAGATCTCAGTCCAGCAGTGAGTCATTTACAGACTAGTACTATTTACTATTTTATATATAATTAGCATTCACTTATATTTTAATTAATCTTGACAGCAAGTGATGTTCTTATAAAAAGGCAAAGAGACAAACAATATTATTGTGACTATGTTAACCAAAACTACAGACAAAACTATAAAGTTATATTATTCAGACATAAAACTGTCTACCATATGTTCGAATCGTGAAATTAAACTGTTATCGTCGGAATTATTAAATCTTACCGCTTTGCAATAGACGTTATTCCGTTAAATCTAACAATCTATCTAACGTTAAATCTAACGTCTAACAAAATTGTTATAATTTTGCGTTTCACAGTGGGTCATGCTATAATAGCAGAGGTTAGCAGTAAAATATTTTTAGATGAAAATTTATTTTTTTAATAAGAATATTATATTGTTATTCATACATTTTTTATTTTAATATTTTTATTTAAATTCGAATACTCATTCATTATGCGATTCTGTGTTTTATTTCATAAAATATAATAGTTTTATTGTTATGCAAAACGGTTATATTAATTTCTACTTATGGATGATGTCTTCCTGAGAGTTTTTAATCAAGGCGGGCATTCGCAGCGATGAATTGCAAACATCGCAGAAAATATTATAGTATTCAATTATGTGCGATATCTCAGTCAGAATGGTTTCCCAACTCTCATAATCCAATGAGACATTAACTTTACACGACTGGGAAGAGTTCGAGCACAGGAAAAATGGATTTACGAGCTTGTCGAAAAGGGGCAGTGATAATCAAAGATTTAAGTTAGATAAATTGTTGACCCGGAATTTGGACCCCAGACCTTATAAACTATCCACTAGACCAACGAGGGAGCCATATTGAAGACTATTATTCCCTTTCCATGCAGTAATAGATCAATTGATCGAAATTGTTGTATGTGGATTAAAATAAACTTACAATTATTGTATGTATCACAACAACAGTGATTCTTCTATATCATTCGACGTTGAGCGGCAAGCCTTACGTTGTCAATAATGATATCGATCAAAGAATCGATTCCGCAATTGACCAATAAAAATACCATTAATATAACTTAATGTGCTCGAGCTGAGACATCATAAACATTATAGGAATACCAATGAAACCCCTTCTTAATAAAATATCCAGTGCCTACCAAATCACTTTTTTATTTTTTTATTAAGATTCTACGTCATATTATCATCCTTATTACACATCACAAAGACTTTGTTCGAAAACGACGAATAGAACATTCCTTTCCTATATTATTGACGACCTCCGTGGTCGAGTAGTGTGTACGCCGGTTTTCATGGGTACGCCACTCCGAGGTCCCGGGTTCGATTCCCGGCCGAGTCGATGTAGAAAAAGTTCATTAGTTTTCTATATTATCTTGGGTCTGGGTGTATGTGGTACCGTCGTTACTTCTGATTTTCCATAACACAAGTGCTTTAGCTACTTACATTGGGATCAGAGTAATATATGTGATGTTGTCCAATATTTATATTTATATTTATTATCTTTAGCATTTTTTGTTTAGTGTGTATATTTAAGTTTTCAAGTACATATTACGCATTTCTATTCACTCACTAAGGTACTTCCACGTTAAATTGTGCCATCAGCGTGCATTAATCACTCGAGTGATTGACGTTCGTGCTTACTAGTCTTAATGTGCGTTAGACCACTAATTAGAAATTAGAAAAAAAATGTCTGCGTCTCTTTCACCAAAGGCGTGGGTAGTATCTACGTGGGACTCTTGGTCGAGTACCAAGCCACGCACTGAAAACCAACGGTATGTCATGGTAATGTCATGGGATCGGTTACGCATACAGTTGTGTTACCTCAACGAAAAAAATAGACCATTATTCTATTGAATTATAAAATAATAATACCTTGTTTAATAATGACATTGTGAATCTTTGACCGTCTATAATTATTTTTGCTTTTTCTTAGAATTTTAATGAATTTGTACAAAATATTGATGAAATATTATTCAGGTAAAACCTTAGAAGACTTCTCTATGTAGAAAACAAATCACGAAGTTCATTACACCGGAACAATATTTGCGGAAGCTTCTCGAAGTCTAAATATTTGCAAACCTCGTTTGAAGACGTAACTAAATTAGAAAATAAAAAAAAAATTAAAATTAATTTATTTTAGGAATGTTAACGTTTATCAAATTGACGGGCGGCAAATAGACTCAGTATTATTTGGTAAAGCAATTACTTTACTGGAAGCGATTTCCGGTTCTCTCTCCCTTCCCTTGCCTTCAGAACGTTCCCTGACTGATTCCCTAAGCTGTTTACTAGCAATCAAAGAAAACCCATTCCGTAGTATGCGATTTTTTTTAAATATTTTGAATATTAGTAAGGCTTTATTTCAGCCTTCCCGATATTAAAATTTTCTTTGTCATACAAATGGGTTTGGAAATTTCGCTAATTTTCTAGTCATGCTGGTATTATTGAAATTTATACTGCAGATTATTGTGTTGAAGTTGCTTTTGCATACTAATTCTCTTGATTCCTTTAAAATTCTAATTAGGAGTTGATTGCTTTGAATAATATCCACCTAAAATAATAATTATTATAATATAATAACTCCTGAAAGTATTTTTGAAAAGTCACATCAATATTAAAAACCCAGATAATAAAATAAAAGGTAGATGTAGTGCGCGGAACATAATATTGAAGCAACAAAATCGAATACAAATTCCCAGTAGAGAGAAACTACGCATTGTTGCGTTAATACGTTGATAATAATTAATTAATTAAAGCGATAGCTCTTTTCTGCTTTTTTTTGTGTCTGTTTGTAGTTGTGTTGTTGGCCCTACTGGCCTTTACAGCATCACCGGGCGTTGGGGCGAGTACTAGACTCAGCCTTGAATTTTGAGCCCTTTCAGGCTCGAGAGTGTCGTTCGTCCTGAGGGTGTCTCCTGTGAGATCGCACCTCGGCTCAGAACGTAGTTTTTCGCTTTTCCGCTTCTCTGCCTTTCGTTTTATAATCAGAGATCTGAAGGTAGGTTTTGTAAGCACAAAATGGCTGTAGATAAGCATCTACTTACTACTAGTTTTACTTACTTACTAGTTTTACTTTTATAGACAAGGTTGAGTCACATCAACAATTAGCCATTGATATAACTAAAAGCCATTAAACTAAAAATTTAATTAAATTGAAAATTGATCGTAGCGGAGAAATATTTTATTTATATTTTTTTTTTATATATTACATATATTTTTATTTATAAAACTGTCCTAGAAATACATTAAAATACATCTAGAATTAATATTGAGTTAAAAAGCTAAGATCTATTTTCTATTTATATAACTCTTGAACTACCACGATTCAATGGCGGGGTATCACTAAATTCTGGCTAAGTTACAAAATAATCAAGGCAGTTTTAAAAGTATTTTTTTTTTATTCACGGGAAGCATTTAATTTTCCTGTCCTACTAAATTTAAGGATACGATAATTAAATTAAAATAAATAAAATAAGTATTTTTATAATATTATTAATGTTACTATTAATTCTAATGAAAACACCGGAAAATATCAATGACTGTAACTTTGATTTGAATTTATTTAATTTAAATAACTTGGCAACCCCAGGCGCACGTTTTACTTTAGCTTATACTGTATTCAATTTTCTTCAACAGACAGTTTAATTTGTCTTCACATATAAATTTACGTAGCATGCAAATATTTGTACGAGGTTTTCACTGCGAGACAGCACACACTACACACACATACGCGTGGGTATTTTACAGTTTAATTATATAAAACTGTTCATATATATTCATAAATTAATATATTAATGTGGTCTGAGGCCTTATTTTTATACTAGAGTAGAATATACCACTCTATCTTTAAGATTATTTGTTGCGAGTATCCTATGGCCTCAAGTGTTTAGGAACTATAGGTTAGTTTTAGGAAAAGCTTTTTGAAGACTACATGTTTATTTTGCATGGTTTATAGATTTGTTAACTATCTTTTCCCGAGGTAGGTAATTCGATGATTTTAAATTTATTTTAAGTTATAAGTAATAACGTCATTGTATGTGTTATAAAAATAAAATAAAAATAAATTTCTCATACAATTTATACGTCATTAATAATATGATTATTTTTTTATATTGAGTAATAATAGATAATGTTATATGTTATACAAAAAACAAATCATAAGTTTTATCTTAGATAATTATGATTCAATAAAAAACACAAACAGCGCCTTATAAAATAAACGCGTAAAATTGTTGAGCTATAATTTGTCGTCAGAATTCATAGCGGCGCTATTATCCGCAAAGGTGATATTATCATAAAGTTTTAACGAAGATAAGAAAAATCAAAGATATTATTAGGGAAATGTTTTTGAACCGAATTTTATCGTAAAAGTTAATTATTTTGGTTAAAATAGTATTTCAGTGTTTTACTATGTAGGAAAACCCGTGTATCTGCTGCTATTAAGATATGCGTAGGCTTGGAACTAATCTAAAGTAAGTTTTAAGATGTATCAGATTTCTACATCGTTCTGCAATTTATAACTCAAATGTAAAGACCATTTTCCACAAATAGAATATTTTTAAGTAAATCGACTAAGCTATTTCCAGGACTACATGTATTTCCTTTACACATCTTGAGTTTAAATGTGTAGGTTGTTAGGAGTTAACAACAGATTAAATATCACACGATTCACAATAAACGATAATTTTTTTTTTATTTTATAATAATATATTGTGTTACTTTCGTATACATGTCTAACAATTGAATCATCATTTGAATTGACGTTTAATTGGATGGACTTTTACCGATAAAATATTGTAGTATTAAATACAATTAAAATATGGGCTAGAGCCTATTAAACATTTACAATTATGTTTATTAAATGAAAGAAAAAATAACAATAGTAAATATAAGGAAAGATGAATTTGTTCAAACATTTATCTCGACGAATACAGTGATAGATGTATATATAATAAACCAATCAATGATTAGAATACGTGCAACAATACGAGTGGATAAACATTCGGTTATTACTATTTAATAAACATAAACTCCAAACCTACCCCTTGAACATGAAACACCCGTTTAAAACTAGAATATTTACGGGCGATTATTGAACAAAAACCTGTGAAAATTGATAAGGTTGTGTTCCAAAAGTAAATGTTATTTTATAGCTGTAATGTATTCTATAAACATTCTATACTCGATTCAATCAAGCCTTGTTCATTTTTTATAAGTATATTGTGTAAAGCGCTTTTCCGCCGCACAAAAGAGATAGGATCTTAACCACGAACTAATCCTTTCGTCTTATCGCAACACCCTCTGTTTTCTTATAATACCCTGTCGACCCTTTTCTCTACTTTATTCAGCGAAAACACGCAACTCTCACAGAACCTCCGAACTTGTGATATATAGTGGAGTTTTATACTAGCTTACTAATGGAGCCATTAGTCCTTTGAAATTGTCAATAATTCATTTTAGATGTAACAGAAGTGCTTTTATTTATTCTGTTTGTCTTCAACGAAATTGATAATAATAACTCCTTTTCTAGGAAATATGGTGTTAGGTAGGTTAGGTGTTAGGTAATATCATTAGAAATATGAGAAAATGCCGTAAACGTCGTCTGTTTAGTCTGCTAAACACTATTAGTGTTAGTTGATTTTAGTACCTTCTTCGTTTGAGAGTAAAATGTATTGTATATCTGTATGTAGTAAGTCTTTATCACGTGTTAATTAGTTTTAATAAAAAACAGTACTATTCATATGCCACCACAATTACGCATCCACACACACATATGTACATAAGAAAAAAAACTTTAAATAAGTAGCCCTTGTATGTACCGTATACATGTATATGTATTATATTTACACGCACAACCACACGAAAAAACTTTCAAGGTAACTCTTACTTTTACGTATATTAGAATATTGAATACCTGATTCGGTGTCAGATATTGTTTACTTAGTCGTAGGGTTTTGTTCAAACTCGTCCACATAAGTCTACCGTCAAACAGTAATACTTAATATTATTGTGTCAGCCAGTGTAACTATATGCACAAGGGACATAATATGTTGATATTTTATTTCTTATTTTATATAGTTTCAGTTCTATTACCTTATTAAAATAATTAGAAAATGAAGCACTGAGAAATAGTTTATTATTTCTTGTGACCAGCAATTAAAATGATGTTGAAATACGTTACAGTGTACTACACGATTTTGCTAAAGGACCGTACACATTAAATACAAATCATTTTAGGTTCTATACTTATCTTTAATTTTATATTTCATATAAAATCTTTATTTACATAACAATTATTGACATTGACAAAAACAGTTACTGTATAAATATTAACCGCGTGGAATGGTGTCAAGAATGCTACCAGAATTTTCCCTTTGAAGCACAGTTTCGATCCTCTGGGATAAAAATGAACCAGCCCTCCTGTCACCAGTGGAGGCAACAAGGCGAGGTGTTATACTTTTAATAAAGCTTTTAGCACTACTACTCCAAGGTCCAAGTGTCGAAACGTTTAAATTAAATATAACGCTTACTCAATCAAATAAGTAAAAGGTACCATCGATTTTAAAATTAGAACACTCAGGACCAAAAGGAGTAAAAACATTTACAATTTCAATATAAGATATAAGCTTGAAGGCGATGGGTTCCGTAGGCGTGCTATTTAACTATATAGGCACTGGGCGTGTCATAATACAGTTTTAGTACACAGACGTCTCTTTTCATTTATTTCAAGTATCAACTGAAATTAGGACATTTTGTGGGATCATATTGTAAATCTTTATTTATTTTTTATACTTTACTATGTTACACGTATCACAAATTTCACTAATGTGTTTATATTATTATAATAAATATAATACAATTGCTTAAATATACACAGTGATTACAATAAATACTGCCAAAATTGTTTCACAAACAGAACTCGCATGTGATAATAGGATTAATAACATTGTCACCGGTCTGACCTCATCTTATTATATTATATCCATCTTGTCCTTCCAAACATCTTGTCCTTAACAAAGCCCCAGATTAAGCTACATACCCTAACGAACCCGCATTAAGACATATTAATCTTTAGGAACGGGACAGGCTTCACTTCCTAACGTAACCACACAGTCATTGCCTGGGCGTGGAAGAAGACCGGAACAAATTAATATCTAATGAACATTGTCAAAATGAAGTGAAACCTGCTGATGTTTGTTTCGATTATATTAAGTCAATGGCTTAAAAGTAGCAAGTTTTTAAAATATTGCACGTTTATACGAGGTTACTATATCAAAATAAGTTGGCATCTAAAAGGACGAAATTTTTATAGTATTAATAAATGAGGCTCGGCAATCATAAGATTTCTAAATGGAGTTAACGGTCTGACAACATTTGGAAAGTAGTCGAAAGATCTGTCCTCTGGGATACATTTGCCTTAAGTTTGAATGAAGTATGATTTTTATAGCTATCAAGCTAACAAAATTCCATAGTTAGGTCTTTAGTAGCTACGTAAAATACTTTTTAATTTATTTATAATGTACATATTTTACATTTAGTTTTTTTGGTCATATATTAAATCAAATCAAAATATACTTCATATAATAAGGCTCCTTTGGATCGTTTATGTCAATCATGTGGTGTTAGGTTCAACTGTGTCAAGGGGAGTTGTAACACCCGAGTCGATGCAGAAAGCTATAAGTATAGTACGTTTGATTTATCTTCAGAAAAGGAATGTGCCTGGTCTTGATGACGAAATCCTCACATCTTCTGGGATTTAATAATACTTTTCATACTTATCTATTGAAATAGTCCAGTCAGGTGCTGTACTTAGGATTGAGTGGGGCTTGCTTTTACTAACTAGAATTAGCCTTGTAGCTTTATTTGATAAAGTTGACTCAATTTTTGTATGTAACCAATCCTTTTCGGGATCTAGCTACTGAAAGAAACTGCTATATGTATGATTTAAAGTCCTCTATCAAGGCAATGTGAGTTGGAAACTTTATCAACGAGCACCTTGCAACATACTAATAAGTGCCTGGCTGAATTTATTGTATTACTACAATTATAGGAAGGTTTTTCAGAGGATTTCCCCCGTTTTACGAGATTACTCTAGAAGGGCCATCTAGAAGGCAATAAGATAGAATTTTAATAAGTAAGTCATAAAGCATGCTCTACTTCATTGAGAGTAATCTGTAAGAAGAAATTCGAAACTCACTGCAGAATACGACCGTGAAATCACAGAATGAGATATGCGACATTGCCTATAGTACTTATAAAATTGATAGCATATATGTATAAAAAAGCGTAACAGTGTAAGTATGTTGTCACCATTTCACGAGTGAAATACGAAGTGAAGAAAACAGACTCGCACAGCAGGGCTATTGGGATGCATTACTTGGTTATGGTTGACAACTCACTTTGCATTTTTAAATTCATGCATTCATGCACTCTGTACTTATCATTTTCGTCTGTCAGAGAAAGGATTTTATTATATCACGATCTTCCTTTTTATTTCTTGAACCCAATCAGACTCACTTAACCAGTACACATACCATAAATTGTTAACAGAAGTGTTGACTCAATCTCTATGGCACCTTAGTCTTTTGAGAGTAATGTGAAAATTTAATCCTAGAAGTTTTGTAAGACATGCATTTTGGTCTCTCTAAGGTATTTATACAATTCCAATGGTTTAATAAAATAACCTATAAAACTATTATTATACCTCAATAAAGATGGGAGATCAGCTTAATTGACTTACCCAATCTATGACTCCAATATTTTTAAATAACATTAGCTTCTATCTTTTTAAAAAGAACTTTTTAGTATTCTATTGTGAATAATCGACATAAACCGGCACAAACCAGTTACTCCGACAACTTAATAACATATTAAGTATATTAATTAAATAATATAATAGAATCCACATTTATCACGCTAATGTACAATCTGCTTTAAATTTTAAGGTTTCATTTTTCGATATCAATATCACAAGTCCTCCATAACGTAACGAAAGCTATGAAACAAATTAATTAAAAGCTATTTAAAGACATCACGAAAAACGCTTGTACATTTGTTTTGATGATTGCAAATTAATTGCGAATTTACAATGTTTTATGTATTGTGGATTATATTACAATACGTCATGTAATATATGACGTATTTCATATACATGATAAAACTGAGTTGGTTCAGTGGTTAGAACATGTGAATCTAAATTAAAGGTACTGTTTCAGATCTAGGCAAGCACCGCACGGTGAAGGAAAAGAACGGTACAAAATTTGCCGGGATCGTATGAAAATCTGCCATAATGAATCAACCAGCCCACAACAGTTTGATGGAATAAGTTCCAAGTATGAGACTTAATCTCCAAAGTAGGGCATTTAAAGGCTGTAACTGTAATTTACGTGATAAATATGATTTATAAATATTTTATATGTGCTCACTCCTCGAACATACTACAATCAGTGATAGGTTACATACTATAGTTTCCGAATTATAACACTTATGGAAAAAAAAGTTCTGGCAGAATTATTAGTTATTTAATTATACTATAAGTATTTGAAACGGGATATTTAGCGTGTTTTTTTATTTTCATTTGGTGGAGCTCGATATTTCGACATTATCTACGAATGTCTTGTTCACGAGACTGATGACATATATCCCGTTTCAAATACTTATAGTAATAAAAATAACCATGTTAATTTAAAATCTTATATTTGATTATATTTTTCCTTCGTATGTTTACGGACTCATAATTGTTTAACGCGTTAAAGTTGAATTATATTATTTATTCCAGTTGGAATTTTAAATTAATTCATGGTACACATTTGTTAAATTTGTGAGTATACTACTAAATTCTGGGCGGTGTTATAAAATAAAATAAAAATACAATAAAAAACAGAATAAATACTTGCAGCGTTACTCTAAAGTATTATGACATATTACGCTTTTACAATAAAATAACCAAAATATACCTACTAGACGAGCGGTATCAATATCGGTTATTTGCCTAACTTTTCTAACGGCATATACTGCGGAGCTGAATCTTCCTATCAAGGACTGAGGACTCCACTGAAATTTAGAATCCAATGCTATTCCTAAAAACACCGCAGTATCAGCTACATCGAGACAACCACTGTTTCATGATAGAAGTATTATTATTTTGATTTCTAACAATTGGTAGGGTACAACTACACATTTTGTTTTTTGAGCATTCAAAACTAAATTATTAATTGTGAACCAATCGTCTATCGTTTACATCGTCATAGTTACATTTTTTCCCTTTGAGTTAAAAATTCAAATCTTATGTTGTTAAATCTAAATTAGATAATTTACACGTCACAATATTATTAAATAAATTTTATTTATTAATCATTATAATTTGGCCTGTATAATTTTTTTATGTTCCAAGGTAAGCTTTTGACCACAGAGGTTAGATAATTGTGTACAATTGATAATTCACATTTTTTACAGTTACAAAACACATTGTTAATATACGTAAAAGTTTCGTTAGTTATTCGAGTCGGTTCATTAAATATTTTAAACTACACGACTTAAACAATGTGACAAACCGAACACTCAAAGTTATTTCCTTTAATAAGTCCACATTAAAGTCACCACATACAATTACATATTTATTAATATTACATATCTTATTAAGAGTGTCGCCCATAGTGATCTTAAATAAGTAACAATTACCCGATGGGGGTCGGTAGGTACACGCAGACTAAAATGTACTGCGGACATTCCACGCAGGATAGTTTAGCAGTAAGTTCGACGAAGAGAGCAATGTATTTTCGAGATATACAAACTGTATTATTTCGCACGAATATTAAGGGGACTACATGAGCTAAATGCAAGTTTTATAATGCAGAAAACTACTACTATATTTATCCTATAACTTTTAACAAATTAACTGCTTCTTACCGCTGTGTTAATTTTATGTCCTTTATCCAAAGTTTATTTGGAAACTGTAGATTTTGACCACTTTAATTAATTGCGCATAACAGTTTCATTATTTTGCTGTATTAGTATACAAGAGTATAAACTAAAAAATAAAAATATAAAGCTTTATTAGCTTATATATATGTCGGAGGAAGATATGAGTCGGGTTGATTGATGTTTGCATGTATAACACACAATATTATTTGTTTACATTATAATATCTTTTAAAATTCTTGAGTTAATTATATTTGATTTGTTACATTTTTTTAAGAAGTTGTAAACCATAAAATTTTATAAAAGTTATGAATATTGTATTTCTTGTAAGGACCAATCAGAGCGAAGCATTTGCCTCGAGCGAGGTCGCCATCTGGTTGACAGAGGTTGAGACAGTTTTGACGGATTCATTTTGTTTGATTAGAAAAGGGGACAGATCGAGTTGGATCTTGAAAAGTGTAGAAGACTGCCTATAAAAGGTCAGATCAGTGCCCTGAACTCACTGCTCGGCGTTGTTACTCGTTAAAGTGTTAATTTGTTGACTTTATATTAATTAAAATACTGTAATTACGTGATAGTTGTGTTTTGTGCTTGTTCTTTACTCTTAAGACGCCCACTAAGCCCGTAACCATTGACGATGATGTCAACAAGATTTTTTTTTTTAAACTACCTATCAATTAGGTAATTCTTCAACATGTTTATTATTGCAACCATAGAACTATGTGTGTTATTGTGTTTGCGTGGCAGTTGAACCCGTGGCTTGCTCGTCTGACTTATGACGCCAAGTTTCTGGGTTCGACGGTCTGGTCAAGTTCCGTTTTAAAGTAAGCCGTAGTAATTCGTACAAACAGTAAACTATGTACGACATATAAGTGATGTATTTAATGATTATTATAGTTTTTGCACTGCAAATATATAGGAGGATGTGATCACTTAGCATCAGATGGACAAGTTGTCCCTCTGCCTTCCTCTTTAAAGTACATTCCAGTAATATTGTAATGAAAGACAAAATTGTTAAACGGAAAAATATACTAGACATTTTCCTTAAACTTAATCAACACTTATTGGATACATATAACTTTAAATTTATCATCTATAGATTAATAAAGTTCAGCGCAACGTGTTTGTCATTTTTACTAAAAATATTGAATAGAAATCATGTTGACAAAAGTCTAAGGTTTCTAAGTAAGTACTTGAAAAAAAGGTTAACGCCTCATAACAAGATGTCTGTTTGAAAATATTGACAGAGGCGCCCACTGTCGCTCGCAGCCGAGGCTTCTTTAATGGCACCCTGAATAAAATTGTTTACTCTCTGGTCTCTGAATTCATTTTTAAATTGCTCACTCCCGAAAGGAATACTTATATTACATTTGAATAAATCAAATAATGTCTTCAGTAAATCAAAATTCATTTGTCGTAAGTAAATTTAATTTTATAATTTGCACATTTTTTTATAAGCATTTTAAACGTTGTACATTATAATAAATTTATTTAAAACGCAAACGTACGAATAGGGATGAAACTTGTATTTTTTATAATATACTTTATAGACCAAATTTTCAGTGACGAATTAATTGAATTATATATACAGCTTAATGTATTTACTTGGTGGTAAGGCTTTGTGCACTGGGTAGGTACCACCCACCCACCGGATGTTCTGCTGCCAAATAGCAGTACGTAAGATTTTTGTTTTGTTGGTTCTTTTGGTTTGAAGGGTTAGTGAACCAGTATAAATACAGACACTGGGAACGTTGGGAATACTTAATATTTCTTACAGCACCAATTTCTAAGGGTGGCCGTGACTATTTTCCATTAGGTGGCTTATATATTTAAAAAGTTTGAGGTTTTATATTACGAAATTATCAGTAATTTGGAAGTAGTCATTCTTACCCTCTCGTTCCTCAGAAAACGTGTAGTTATTGATCCTGTGCCTGAACTATTTTCGTTTACGTCAAATTTGCTGTCACGTAGTTCGTATGAGTGAGAAAATATAGAATGCTCATACAATCACACACATTTGAGCACAATAATAATATTATGTCCTGTTCAGTTAGCTTAATTTCCATTTGTTGTTTTGTTTGCTTCACAATAATACTGAAAAATCTATATTTATAGATTTCAAGTGTTGTTTGAGATGATAGGACGATTTTATATTGAAACTGTCGCATGACGGCACGTCGAGAGTAAAGCACACAGAAGCGTGGAATTCTGTGAAGATTCGTAATCAGATTGTTCAGTTTTCGCAAGTATTCGCGGTATTGCTCCCCCGTCTGTGAAGAAATGTCAATGTCAGAAACTAGCTATAATCCAAACACTCACTTTCCACTGGCACCTGCGCTAGTACTTGCCACTTTGCTTTAAATTGCACTTTGAACTGTAAATCGGATAATACGAAAAGCGTTAGCTTTATTTCTGTAAAATTTTATGAAATGTTAAATATAACATAATCATAATCAGCCTGTAAATGTCCCACTGCTGGGTTAAGGCCTCCTCTCCCGTTGATGAGAAGGTATGGAGCATATTCCACCACGCTGCTCCAATGCGGGTTGGTGGAATACACATGTGGCAGAATTTCATTGAAATTAGACACATGCAGGTTTCCTCACGATGTTTTCCTTCACCGCCGAGCACGAGATGAATTATAAACAAATTAAGCACATGTAAATTCAGTGGTGCCTGCCTGGGTTTGAACCCGAAATCATCGGTTAAGATGCACGCGTTCTAACCACTGGGCCATCTCGGCTCTATGAAATGTTAAATGTTAAATAAATTATGTTATTATAAAAAAAAGTTATTTATTTACTTAAATATCAAATTTAATCCTGGTGTGTGAGAGTTGACTGCGAAAATAAGTTTGTGCCAATAAGGCCCTTTCATACAATACCCCAAATGACACGGTTAACTTCGTAGCCGTTCCTGTCATAAACACCTTGATTATTAATGATTAATTTTAAAATGTATAGTTTTCAGATTTTTCGCTATACTTGTAGTAGAAGACGTTATTACTTCAACAATTCATGGTTCTAAATTTACAGAAAATACCATTTAGATTTTAATTTTTTTAGATTTATTTTAGATTTTCTTGAGAGTGTCGAAATATACGTTTTTGTGGCATAAAAAGCCGTATCTTCAATTTACATTAACTTAAGAGTTGTATTTTTTCACAGACTTCAAGAGACTGTAGACCTGAATATATCGCTTTAAATTCAACTCGATACCTCTACGCGTTCCCGAAATAAAGTGTCTTGAAAGATAGCAAGACGGACAACAAAGTGAATCGTTTTAACCTTTTGAGGCAAGGAACCCTAAAAATAACCCTAAAAACAATACTTGAATTTATTAACAGTCGCGTAAACAAAATATAATGTTAATAAATTTTCTTGACAACGTTATAGAAATATATTACTGAATATATTATTTTGATTGACTTTTACGAGTATATGATTCTATTATGATCTACTATGATTCTCTCTTCTAAGGTAGAATTTCTAAACTTCGAACTGATGTTAGTTTGAACTTCAATTAATCATGTGAAATTACTTTTAAAGAATCTTCGTAATTTTTTTTTTTTTTATATTTGTCTTATTTATTATTAAATAGACTTCCTTGTGGGTTTCAAGAAACTCTATCTACAGTATTGCTGACCGCAATATTACTGCTTATGCGAGACCACGGATTGGGAAATCGTGACGCTGTAAACAATGCATGACTTAATACGTGCTAAGCTTGGACTATTTCGTCTATTTGTAGTGTTAGTCGACATATGTTTACTAGGAATTCGTGTAAATTTGGTTTCATATACTGTTAGCCGATCTTGTAAATACATTGTTTAAATTTAGACGATCGTTGAAAAGTAACTATAAATACTAACAATACTACACAGCTGGAAGGTCAAGAATGATCCAAAATTTGAACTTGATACTTGATGAACGATAGCAATAGTGAACCTCCATTTCCCACAGGGCAGGTGAAGCAGTATACCTGGCAGTTTATTACTATACCGTCCATATGGAGTTTGTTACTATACCGTAAGTCTGCGGAACACTGCCTCTCAGTCTATAACAGGTGTAATCGATTTCATACCGTCATTCACATTGCTTTAAAAAAGAATACAAGATGTTTTCCCCGCGCAAAATCAAAAATAAAACAAATGACGGTAACTCATGTAATATGAATAGGAGATTTTCGTCAATTGGGTTTTATTTTAACTTTAGGATTATAAGATTAATTAAATTAAACATAATAATAAAAAATATTCTGTGTACTGGTGTATTTATTAGTATGAAATAATTAATTACAATATATGAATTCGTAAAATATCAATGATTTCAATTTTCCTTTATTGAAATGCTACACTTTTATCTCTTTGATATTTTGTCCAATTTTCATTAATTAAAAATAAAATAATTTGAAGTAAAATGCTTCAGTTAAAGTGGAGGAAGTGATCGAACAGCCTCTTTTATCGGAGAAGATTAATTTAACACAGCTCTCGTTGCACGGCTAATAAATAAAGGTTTTTTTTTTAATTAATCATATAAGAATTGCCGTCTGATAGTTTAACGTGGGCAGGATATTAATCGTAATAAAAACTTAGCGGCTATAAACTTAGTTTTAGCGTGCCAATTTTGCTCCAGGTGCTAGCAAGATCTTAACAACTAAAAAGTGTAAAAAATATTACCTAGTAACTCTAAGTAAGTAATAAAAACGTTTTTTTTTTTAAATTAAGATTATCACAATTAGCTTATAGTTTTAAAGTGAATTAAAACATTTATAGGCAAGCAGATTTCGAATTAAAAAAAAAAACCATTACAATCAGTTTATAAGACAGATGCAGCTGTCAAATTTATAACACCACTAAAAGTATCTCCTGCTTGAAGAATTAAATACTTTTTAACTTTATTTCAAAGTTGTGCTAAGTTTTTTTTAAATGTATTGTGTTTGACTCCACAGACGTGCTGTCCATGCCGTAGTTATATCATATTATTTACAATTGTGTTATTTTAATCAGCCTGCAGTTTATTGCCAGAAGCAAGAGCTCTCTGAATTTTTGGATTGGAAATTGACGTCGAAAAGTTTACATTGGCGATAAAGAAAACTTAATTGACTCGGAGTTTGTCTTTGGTGAGTAGTTTTCTTGTATTAGTTTTCGTGGGATTCTGGATTCCTCAGTAGGTATGAATGATATTTGACCATATCCAGAGTCTACTTTGAGCTTGCCATTTGTGCCCTCTTCATAAGTCACCCTGGTCTCCCGAACTAAGTGTTATGAAAGCTATAACTTTAATTCATAAATTTCACTTTATGAAATCGTTTAAAAGAAGCATAAAATTGCAGGTGAGCATCCTGCAAAAACTTTCACTTATAGAAGTGTAAATTTTTACCCTCCAACAGTTTACAGATTTACGATTATAGTTAGACATAAATATCTTTCTTGTCAAGTCTGGGCATAATTTTATGAGCAACTTTACAGGATATTTATCGATTGGCGATTTTATTACAAGATTTTTATATGTATTGAATCCTTTAAGAAAATACTCCTTTATTACAAAAACTTTATATAGCAATTTTACTGATATTGCAAATAACGAATTCATAAAAATAGTGATCAAAACTGTTTTCAGAGTAAGAAGAATAAATTATTTATTCAGTCAGTTTCTATTAATTACTTATAAAAAGTTTCAGGAAAAACTCGTCAGGTAAAATCTGTATTTTCTGTTAAGTGGCGAAAGGATATATTTATTTACAAACTTATTAAAAGGTTAAAAAAGAACCTATACTTAATTTTTATTAGATTATTCTTGAATATTCTGTTAAAAAAATGTAAATCATTTTAGGTACACAAAAATTTGAGCTTAATTACACATTAACATGTAAAAGCTATGGATTTAAATAAATATAATTTTAAATGTCTTTTATATGTTATAAAGTTTCATCCGCACCACCTAGATGTCCGAAAATCCACAACAACGCAATTTTAAGGTTTTTTTCTGTCTCGCACAACCCTTCTTTGAAACTAACTTTTGCCGGCGGTTTTTCCGAACCGATATGACTTGAGAACCTTTAATAAATAAAATTATTATATAGTTTTGTGTAATTTAAAATCCAGTAAGGAGCCGAGATGGCCCAGTGGTTAGAAAGTGGTTAGAATCTTAACCGATAATTTCGGGTTCAAACCCAGGCAGGCACCACTGAATTTTCATGTGCTTAATTTGTGTTTATAATTCATCTCGTGTTCGGCGATGAAGGAAAACATCGTGAGGAAACCTGCATGTGTCTAATTTCAACGAAATTGTGCCACATGTGTATTCCACCAACCCGCCGCAGCAATTGGAGCAGCGTGGTGGAATATGCTCCAAACCTTCTCCTCAAACGATGGGCCTTAGCCCAGCAGTGGGATATTTACAGGCTGTAATGTAATGTTGAAAAATCCTACCATGTTAAAAGCTAAAAACGTTACTGGTTAGCATGGAGACTATGGTAATTAAGGAAGCAGATCAATTTTAAAGTTTTTCACGAAATCGTTCGCGATTATTTTCTGCTCTGCAGATAAATATCAACTAAATTTTACAATTTCTTTCATAATTTCTTTTGTTTGGCTTAAGTTTTTACTTATCTCAATCGTTTGTTAAAGCACACCTTTGTAGAACAATAGGAAGTTTCCTAGTATCTTAGCTGCATCAATTTCCTGTATTACAGTCTGTCTTTGTACAGAACTATCTGCTGCATTCTGATAACATTAAATTCAATTACATGCTTAATTGCTTTAATCTACCTGGGATTAAAATAATAACTTTTATCAGAGAATGGTTTTAAGATAAGCCTATAAAACGAATGTGACATAGGAATTTGTTACGTTGTAAAACGTGAATTAAGGTTGTTTATATAAATCTGGTTAAAATAAATAAAAATGTCATTTTTAGAATTAAATATTTTAATTTTGATGTAATATTTTTATACCATGAAATATGCGGCGTTTATTTGCAAATAGATTCCTAGACCGTTTAGTAGCCCAGCATTTGGTCAAAACGAGATACATAAATGTACTGATAATTTGAAACCGTTTTTAAAATTGACACAATACCAGAAATATCCTGCTTAAAGCTTAAACGAAAAGTTCTTAAAAATATTATAATATTTAATATCTATACTTAAGATTGCACTAAAATACAGTTAATGTATTAAGATATATATGTAGGTTGACATATTCTTCCGTCAAACGACAATGTACGGGTTTGAAGGGTGACTGAACCGGTGTAACTACAACCTGTGCTGGACCAAACATTGGCGATGTCAGGAAATGTTAAAAATCTAAACTTCGGTGGATCCTACCATCGGGACAACTTACCTCAAGGACAGTACTCCATAAGCCCGTCCGCTTACATATATTATAAAATAGTACAAAGGAGTTTTCATACATTTAAACCTTGTATTCAACATATTGTTAGAAATGCTTCGTGACATCTAAGAGTCAAGTTTCCAAAGGACGTTTATTGATTCAGGTCGAGATTAGGACTGAAACCCTATCCAATGAATTAAGCGAACCATTTAGCGAAACCGTGTAGATTTCCAATTGAGAGGTCATGAGGTCAAGTGTCAGTGATGAGTATAGTTTTATTAGTAAAAAATGGAGAAAATCAGAAAGAGGTAACAAATTTTTTTTTGGGTACAAAGTGAAATCGGAAAATGGAGACAAACATCAATAAACTCTTTAATTACGCAAATAAAGAGGTAATATAATTTTTAGGCTTCCGGCTTCTTCCATTTTTAATTTTCGTTGTATGGCTTATTATTTTCATTCGAATTTCGAATATAAGTTGTATGGGATAATATTATTACACGTGCACCAGCCGACTTCAGAATATACGTGAATTTACTGTGATAAGTTTCGCTGAACTAAAGTCTGAATTTTGTTGGACTATTTTCTGAAATTTCGTATTTAGAAAATGCAAATCCATACTGACATTTAAGTGAATTTTGCTGTCCAATTTAGATCTTGAGGTTGGATAACATAACTACAATGATATATTGTGTATACTTAAAGAGTAAAGCATTGTATAGAAAGTAGTAAAGGCAGATTATCATTCATCACTTATTCTGCCAAATAGTAAACTTTGTATTGCACTTATCTGACGGGTAACATGACGTTTTGTATCCCAAGGTAAGAATTTTTCTATACCAATAAAGTATTCATAACGATATACTACTTTCAGTTCAGAATAATTCTTTACACAGACTTGCCGTGGTTATACTTTTATTATAATATTATGTGTAGAAGCTTAGACGTGGTGCTACATTTCTATAAATAAATCGAAATACATTGATACAATGGCGTTTCATTATAAGACTCCGCTCTGAAATACTTTACGAGGAATTGAAAATAATTCTTAAGGAAAATTGATTCACTTATTTCACGGATATCGTTGTTTTGTAATTGAAAACGTTATTTCGATTCGGCAGTTTCGTGATTTAACGAGAAACAAAAGATCCAATTTTAGTACAAACAAATATTAGCTAAGATAAGCTTAGCTATGTTTGTTTACGCAACTCGTGTGGAATACTAATTCTGCAAAATGAAGTATTTTGTTATAATAAATTATAAATTAAATGTGATCAATATATAAACTAAAAGGAATCCTTCAAAAAACTTTTATATCGTTTATACCAATTTATACAACCTTTAATGAACTATAGCTTTTGAGTTTATTGCGTTCAGGGATACAGACACGTAGAAGGACTTTATTTTATAATATTACGTAGTGTATGTAACCTTTTGTATTCAATCAAAATACATTCAATCTTATGAATGTATAAAAATAGAGTAATAGTTTCTTAGTATCTAAGTTTGATACATTCTTACTGTGGAAAATCTTAGGCAAAGATAAATTTTAATTCATTTTTTATTAAAATTAAATTTCGTCAAACAAAAAATAACAAACTATTACCAATATGAACCCCAAAATTACCAAAGTTAAAACTATTACTAAAATAAATATATTCAATCTATGAAAAAGAAATGTTATTAAAATACAAATATTATACCTTATTATTGACGACCTCCGTGGTCGAGTAGTGTGTACACCGGTTTTCATGGGTACGCCACTCCGAGGTTCCGGGTTCGATTCCCGGCCGAGTCGATGTAGAAAGAGTTTAGTTTTCTATGTTGTCTTGGGTCTGAGTGTTTGTGGTACCGTCGTTACTTCTGATTTTCCATAACACAAGTGCTTCAGCTACTTACATTGGGATCAGAGTAATGTATGTGATGTTGTCCAATATTTATTTATTTATTTATTTATTTATTTATTATTTATTTAATTTAAAAAAATAGCAATTCACACTAGGGTTCGGTTAGTATAACTCCTATTACCTATGAAGAAATACAAATCGATGTATATGTTCAGTCCGGTCAGGATTCAAACATTTAGTGTATTTATTACGTGCGTGGCGGATTCCACATACGCGATGCACCGTAAACAGGACGCACACTTAGTGATCAATGAACTAGCAAAATATAAAAATTAAAAATATTTCGTAAATTAAGAAACATTATACATTAAAAACTTTTTTTAAATTTCAAACCTAAAAATTATAAATATATTATATTCCTTTTAGTTACAATCACACACATATATACATTGAATTTATTATTTATTCGTGTATGTGTGCGTGTGTATACATATTGTACTAGTTCAGCCACTAGCCGTGAACATCCGCGTAGAAATTCGGCTTTCAACACAAACATTTAACAAATTGGTACAACCTTATCGTGCACCATATCGTCGTTTTATATTTAAGACAACATCATTGAATTTAAATCGTATTGTGTTTTTGCCGATACTTTAACCAGTCTACAATATTTGCTATAATTGTATGCTTGTGTCAGGCCTGTGTTGTTAACTTGCCAAAATATTACGCATTCTTCACTGCTTTAATGGGAAACGTTTAATATAGACTTCATTAAATATTACGCGGAACATTAGGTACTCTTCTAGTACTTGATCGTTCATATTATCTTGGAACATGATAAATAAGGCGTATTGCTTGAAAAAAGATTATGTATACCCTATTCCAATCGAATACGTAAAAAAGAAAGCCGACATGGCCCAGTGGTTAGAACGCGTGCATCTTAACCGATGATTTCGGGTTCAAAGGCAAGCACCACTGAATTTCATGTGTTTAATTTGTGTTTATGATTCATCTCGTGCTCGATGGTGAAGACAAACATCGTGAGGAAACCTGCATGTGTCTAATTTCAATGAAATTCTACCACATGTGTATTCCACCAACCCGCATTGGAGCAGCGTGGTGGAATATGCTCCAAACCTTCTCCTCAAAGGGAGAGGAGGCCTTAGCCCAGCAGTGACAAATATACAGGCTGCTAATGTAATGTATCTACGTAATAAATAATCATGGACAAATCTTAGATTTACCTACAACATGCAATTTGATTTGACAGTTATATTGTGCACTACCAAGAGTTCTTGAATATTATTATTTATATCTTTATTTAAAATACAACACAATTTCACTTAACTACTTATATTCACTTTAATTTTACTTCTAAAGTTACGATAACAGCTTCGTCGACGTTCTAAACGAAAATCCATCATGAAATACCATAGATTATTCAAGCCCTCGACCGCGTCAATTCGACGTAAAATGTTGTTTATTAATTTTTTGTCCTCTTATGTTTCGAATAGACTAGAGATAGTTAAAAAGGCGCAGTAAATATTGTATTTAATAATGAATATGTAATTTAATTTATATAATAGAGAACTGATTTAAATACTCTTTTTTATGTTGTTATAGTTGCTCCACGTACTTACCGGTATTATATATTATTTATAATTTGATTAATGTTACTTTAATATGACTTAAATACTTACACATTTATGAAATCTTGTAAGGATTATGTGACTCAAAAGTGCTTATTGAATGAAGTATATTTTCATTTTCGTAGACTATTTTTATTTACATTAACCAAACAATAGCTAGTTAGCAAATACCCAACTTAGACTCTGACCGGTTTTTAATGAAACTATGTCGATAATTTGAAACTCCAAGTACGGCCTACATTCCATAAATGAAAAGTTATAAATAGTTTAGTTGATAAATTTTGAATTGTTTAGTCGCATAAAATAGAATTACTTGTCGGTACAATCATCGCCTCAACCGCTTTATATATATTAATTATCTGATATAAAATAAACAGTCGGCACTAAAATTATTTATTTGTTTTGGTATTCAAAAAATAATGCCACTTTAAACAGCTTTTATTCATCTTTAAGCCTGAAAATAACAATATAAAATACTAGCTGAAGCGTTGATAACTGGATTTAACCTACCGCTTTTACCATTAAAAAACGTATTTTTTTTTAATTAAAAAAAGAATAACATTTATATTATTTGTCACATGCGGATATCCTCATCCCCTCTTTTTACTTCATCGCTTATCAAAACTTATTGGACAAAGGAAAATTCAGTGATGTTTTTTGAAAATAGAAATAGATTTTAATGAAGAAAGTAAGAAATATTAACCATTCCTTACATCGTCGATGCGCCGGCAAACTTTGGAACTAAAATGTTATGTCCCTTGTGCCTGTGGTTACACTAGCTCACTCATCCTTCAATTCGGAACACAACAATACCCACTTCGTGTTACTGTATTGCGGTAAATTATATGATAAATGGGTCGGCGCGTGTATGATAAAATGGAATACCGCACATGTTTGCCATATTATCCGGAATTCGGGAAGTAAGTCAATTAAAACATTGAACATTGAATGTTTCCGTTACCTTAATTGAAAAAGTTCCTTAATTAAATAAAAGTATGAGGAAGTTAAAATGCTTTCCATAATACCTAGAAATGTTTATACTTCAACGTCTTCAGTTTGGAACTTAAAATATTTTACATTAAAGTATCCTTTGTGGGTTTACTAAAGAGTATATACAGCGAGTCTTGTAAATGTTACTGATTCTGAAGACTCATTTGTATAGAATAATAGAAATATTATTTGCATACGTCGCTGCAATAACAATATAATATCTAATAGTCATCGTATCGTAAAGGCGCAGCAAAGTATATGTTTATGTACATCCGTTCCATCACTTGTCATCACCGTAGCGTGTCAAAGCTGTATCGACGGCGAAACTACGACGAGCAATTCTATCGGAATTCACTTAGTATCTCACTCGTGAAATTTTGACATCTGACTTACGGAGTTACGGTGATACGTGATTTTGATACGTGAATCTGAATAATTATTATAGTCATTGTCGCTTATCACATTCTGACATTTCTTCTCTCTCTCTCTCATTCTCACGCTCTTGTCCTTGTGTGTTTGTATAGTGAACTTTTTATGGTTGAGATTTGACCTAGTAGGTGGAGCTGTGATCGAGTTCTAAGATATTTTATTGTCAAAATAGAATACTAATTTCATGCCTGATACTTTCATAGTATAGTCAGTGTAATGGACTGAATTCTTTATTGTTATAGTACAAACGTTTGTCAGAACCATTTATTCCTCACACAACTGTACTTCACTTGACAATATATTTCAAGATCAATGTACCGAAAAATTTATGTACACAACCCAATCAAAGGCAAACCGTTCAACTTGTGAGAGTAAATAAATTCGACCCGTCTCTCCTTAACGCTGTCTGAGGCAAGGCGCCCAGGAGAATACATTTTGTATCCTACTTTGCATTTTGTCTTATACAACTTAATTTAACTTCAAAAGGTTTTTCTAGATATTAACTTGACCATTTTGCTTCCATTTAATATATCTACTATGTTAATATGTTAATGTTATTTTACTTTATTGTACATCACAAATATAGTATACTGAATTCTGAGGACTTAATCGAGAAATAATACAAAAAAAACCACAACAACCCAATCCGAGAGAGATTTCTTTACATATGTGGGGGATAATATTTTTAATCAAGTTCCGGTCTTATAACACAGTTGTGTAATTGACTCAAGTGACAAGTCTTTATAAGAAGCTCGACATATGTCAACAGATCAGAAGTGGTTCAGTGTTGAACACGGCACTATTGGTGCTCTGAACTGTTTATTTGGTAATAACCCAGGTGAGCGTATTGTTGTATTTATTTTGTAATAATGTAATTTAACTTAATTGTTTTGTATGGAATTCGTTGTAATCAGTGTTTAGAAATAAGTAAATTATATTAAATATACTTTGTTTACTCATAAATTGGTTTTACTATTTTTTTTGCCTTCCGTTCTCTCACATATAAATATATGTACACAATAATAAATATCTTAAGTTAATAAAGTGTTACAATACAAGTAAATTAATTTAAGTCGTCTACATTATTATTATCTTATTGATTAGATATATATTTGTTTTTTATTTACCGAAACGATGTCCTTGTTCTAGCAAATAAATAGCGCTAAGATTTTACTTTAGCTACAAAATCGTAAGTATATATAATAAAAGATTCGACCAGACGAAAAATAATAAAAAAATAAATTATTAAACTGGGTTAATTTAAAGTTAGTTCGTGAAGAAAAACTTATAAGTAATTAAATTTCGAGTCGAAATAGAAAATAGTTCACAGTTGTTGCATTTTTATAAGTGTCTAATGTCTAGTAGGTGTCTAGTCAGGCCAAAAAATAGATTTGGATTCTTCTGTCAATTTTCAGCTCAAACAATTATCTACCTTAGAACGCACATACGAGTAAGGAAATAATGAGTGCACACAGTCATGCACTAGCACCAATAGCGCAATGGTTTACGGGTAGCTTAAAGATGTAAAAAGTCGCAGTTTCGATCCTGATCCCTTGGGCTATTGCCATTTCCACTTCTAGCTAAAGTTCTTAATTAGAGGTGTAATTATGGACGTTGGCAATTCCTTAAAATGGAGCATTGCTACTATTATTTGTATAAAAACAAAAAAAAGTTTTATATATGATGCACTTTGTCTCCTTTGAGTCTTAACATTGTGGCCACAATCGGACAGTAATACCATAAGCATCATCATTTATTATTTGAATAATATTTTATTTATTTATGTAAAAAAAAAAAATAATAATAAAACCGATTGGATGGTAAACGTAATTCTTGGTATTACGTTTAAATATACAGATACGGATAAGCAAGGTAAACAACGTATTAAAGAAATCAAAATAATTTAAAATTGAAATCTTTCAGATCTATCGAACGACCTATTCGAAATTTATTACGGAAAGGTTGCTTCATAAAGTTTCTAGTTCAATTTATATCTATTAGATACAATTCTTCCGTACGTAAGTGTATAACCTAACCTTTAAACTTAAACGGCTGCACCGATTTTAATGATTTTTTTGAGTATGTTTGAGTTGATCCCTGGATGGCTTATATTGAGCTAATAATAAAACTACTGTTGTTTCTGTGCAGAAAAAATCTTCACACAGTTACCATTAACAGTTTTTACAAGATAATTAATAATGTTATATCATTCTAAACTTATGAATTACGTTTCTTTTTTTTTATTTTAAACTGACAGACTACTCCTACTACTAAACTAATATACTTGTAGCACGTTTCGGAGAAGGTTTTAGCATATAATATTATTTTCTAAATAGTTGTAGTTCGCAATTTTACCCGCTTTGAGAATATTGACGCGACAAGCGTGAATTTCATGTTCTTGCTTAAAATATTTGAGACGGTATTTTATTTCAAACGACTAATTTTAATCAAGTTAATTGACAAATATCGCAGTCAAAAACAACACCTCGTTAAGTGGCTGTAGTTTTTAAGTGAAGTAAAGTGATATCATAATAAATCAAATTTGTAATATAAACTTTCTAAATAAAAACCTTTATTAGTCGTGGTGGTAAGAAAACCCTATTAACCAAACTTCTATTCTAATTTATACGTCGAGGTTTAGAACGTGTGGGGGTCAATGACACTTTGAATTTTGAAGAAAACAATTAAATTTAAAAGTAAATCACCGGTGGTGTGGAATACCATTGTGCGGGCTCAACTGGGTGTATTTTGGTCGGAATGTTGAATGGGCACTAGGAACATAACATCTATAATTTAACTGATGACGGCCCATTGCCGGCAAATTGGACGCGTGGAAGATACTAGTACAAACCAATTCTTCCTATAATAAAGAGTAAAAACATAAACAGATTTTAATCATTCTTAAATTGTTATTCTGTAGGAAGGAAGTGATTTGACGCGCGATTCATGCTAGTTGACACTAGTAGCCGAATTCCGGGTTTATTAGATTAGTTTATATATTATTAGGGTAATATATATAAAAAAATGTTATTATATCTAGTATATATAAAGTTATATATTATAAGAAGTTTTCATGCATCGTCATTAACCACCCGACGAAAAGTAACTCAGAAGTAAAGTGACATTTGCTAGTCATCGGTGGTATGCTACGGACCATGGTTACAAGGAGTATTGGTAATGATTAAGGTCACGTGAGCCATTTTGATTTTACTGGAGGTTATTTTATTATTGAAGTTTGCAGTATTGGTTTATGATATTCTTTTGTATGTTAGCTCGCTTTTGGTTACTAATAAAATATTATTGTATTGATGATGTCATCCTTAATGATTTCGGCAAAAACTGCCAGTTTCAATGGTGACCAGCCAACTACGCAGAACATAACAATATGTTATGCGTTGTATAACAGTGCACAGGTATGTGCTCAAACGCAGACGCACTCTTATAATCCGATGATGAATGACTGAATGAATGATGATGAATGACGAATGACCGGAAAGTGTTCAGGCACAGGACCAACGGCTTTACGTTCTTCCCTAAACACAGGAGTCAACAGACTTTCATCAACAGACTTTCATCAACAGAATATGATCTTCCAGTGCAAAAATTTTCAGTAACGGGTTGTAATTGAAAATGTTTGTATAGAAAAACCGAATAGAACTACGGTTTGAACCCACAACCTCTTGATCTGTGGCCATATATCTAACCACTAGACCAACGGGGCAGTCAATTATATACTAGTTACCTCAAGCTACAGATTTTATATCAGCATTCTGCAATCAAACGATTCAATCAATAAATCCAAATTACAATATTGGTTAGTTCAATTCATCTATGTAGAAGTTGCAAATTCCCTAGAGGCACTGAGGACACATAAAAGGGTCGTAACAAACTGAACATGCTGTGAATATTAAATAAATACGTCGTTGTTAAATCAAGACACGTCGACAGACTTAAATTACCTACCTCTACTCGCGAAGGAAATGGCGAAACAGTTAGTTTTGCAGATGTTGATTGACATTATTGGTTATTAATGTTTATTTTGTGTTATTCTATAATAGAGAAAATTATTATTGTATATATACAAGATAACTGTATTTGGTATTATAATTTATCGTTTTGGCCCATTATTCTATCTTCGGAAGTTGCGATAAATATATATGATTCGATTCGATAACCTATTCTCGTCGGCGTCTTTTTTTAATTGGTATAATGTATTTTTTAGATTAAGGATTTGAGCCATCGGCATGGTCTAATACTTAAAGTTCACAAATAAAAAAAAACTATTTGAGGTTCTATATGGTTGTTGAGTTTGGTATCTAAGGAAAAATAATAAATATATCATGTATTTATTTATTTAAATTATTATGGTGAAACCTATAATTAACTTTCATCATGAGAGAAATAATAATTAAGTTTTTTGTTATTTTGAGAAATAATATTTTTTAAAAAACATATTGAATTTGTTTGTTCAATTTGTATCACTGATGTTGGATACTTTTTTTTACTAATAACTAAATTATAATAATTTATTGAGAAAAAGTTTATCTTTACAAATAAAAATACAGTTTTCATATTACTATAAATAAAAGAAAAAAAAATATTAATAATAAAATTCAAAAGCAAAAAAATAAAAAATATATAAATAAAAACACAATCATAATATACAAACTAGGTACATTAACTGTGGTAGGCTAATTATAGTTAATACTCAAAATAACTCTTTTGACTGCCACACTAGTATAACCTGTATCTTGGAAGTCAAATTTCACCACATACATTGAATTGGTAGAAAAAAAAATTATCATAGTGAAATGCTAGTTTTGTAGTTTAGTTGTTTTACCATATTACATACATTTTGTTAAGCCTTAGTCACTGCTTTCCGGCTAAATACATTGACCGTTCGTTCAACTTCACACTCAATAAAGTTTGAAAGCACACCTTGTAAGATGACAACGTCGTTTTCTACTCAAGCCTTATTCGCGACAAACCATTTACGATGAGCTGCCAATTTATCGAGTTCCTGTTTTAATTTATAATTTGTACGCAATCATCCTGTTTCGTATTGCTTGTCTGTGCCGTAACGTTGCTTCCCGTATGCAAATGTAAATTTAATAATAGCTTTATAACTAAATTGCAAAATGTTCTACGCAAATTATTTTTAACTTTAGTCTTTATATAAATCTATGTATTTTAATATTGATATTTACATGACATAAATATTTCTGAAACAGATTTATCCATTTTTTTAAAAGATTGAAAAAAGTAGGAATATCTAGTTCACATTTGGTTATATTTTTTATGTGTTTCCTGTCGGAACTATATCATTTATGGACCGTCATTTATATTTGAATTTAATAATATAATCTTTCGCATTACAATTCAAGAAATAATACCATCTCTAAGACTGTTTTTATCTATGTTTTTATAGATATAGATATAGATATTGATATAAAAACATAGAAAAAGCACTATTAGATGGTATGGTAGATATTAGATGGATTAGTGGTATTATTTCTTGAATTATAATGCGAAGGGTTGGATTACTTAATTAGTATTGAGTACTACTCAATACTAAAATTAAATAAATTTATGATATTTAATAAATTTGTATTCTTGTGTGAATTCCTTTTATTACTATTAAGTAAAAATCCCATATCCCACTACTGAGCTTAGGCCTGTTCTCCTTAAGAGAAGAGCATTATAGCTTAGTCACCTATGCTACTCCAATGCCCGGTAGTTATTAATATTATTATTTAGTATTATTCTAGAATGTAAATTAATCGCTTATATAATAATGTTTATAATAAAAAAGCAATAGGAAAGTTAAGGATGAACAAGCTTGTAAAATAGAAAATGTTTTTATTAAAACATCGTTTTGTTCATAGAAAAAAAATGTTTTCACGTAGCATAACCTCAATTAAGCCCGTTGCGTTGAATATTAAAAGTTCTTCAAAACCAAGCAATACATTACGTTAATATTTAAACGCTTTTAAGTAAATGACCTCTTGTTTCAAATAAACGATATTAAAACGTTTATACGTGTAAAAATTTAAAAGGCTATGTTTTCGTGGAGGCGGTTGGAGGTTCTTATCATAATGATGATATTTCACCTCCTCCTGCCCTAATCCAAATTTTATTAGGGGTCGGCGCAGCATATTGGTTTGGTCAAACATATGCATCAGATTTTCATCCGCTACATGCAGGTTTCCTCGTGACGTTTTTCATCACCCCCGAGAGAGATGATGAGATGAATTATAAATAAAAATTAAGCACATTAAATTTCAGAGTTGCTTGCCCGTATTAGGTACAAATCGCAATCTTCGGTGAAGATTCATATTTTGTAACTAGGCAAGACTTTCACTGAACCATTTTATTTTATTTTTTAGTAGACAGAGCTGTAATAAATATAACAATAATTTCATCACCAAGGCGCCATTAACCGTGGGAGTTCAGATGTTATGTCCCTTGTGCCTGTACTTACAATGGTTCACTCACCCTTCAAGTCGGAACACAATAATACTAAGTATTGTTGCTTTGCGGTAGAATACATGAGGAGCGAGCAGTGCCTACCGAGACGGGCATGCACAAAACCCTAACACCGAGTAAAACATCACCATCTTGGCAACGCAAACTTATATTAAATTCACTATCTGTAACACGTATTCACTTTTATACTAGGTCATGCATTCAAGTTATATATTTTATCAAATTCCAACGCCAAATAGCACAAGGAAACTTAAAGTCGTTGACACGGATATAAGCCCTATATTAGGTCTCCAATACGGCTTGGCACTCTTAGCGCTGCCTCTTGCTATGTCATAATGTAGACTGCCTGGATTACAAACGGAGACACTAAGTCTGTGCCATTAACATTCTATGCAATGTCCTAGCTTCGACAGAGCTTGGAGAAGTGGGTCAACCACAGGTCACTTTACGCTAGTTCATATTTTGCAACGTACATTTGGAATTCAGGTTAATGTTTAAATAAGAAATAATTTCTTTATAATATGTTGAAAAAGCGATTATCTTTTTTATGACATTTAGCTGCTTTCATCTAATTAAGTAATTATTTATCTTTTTAATTAATTATTAGTAGAACTAACTGGCTGGGCTTTTTTTTACATACATTATCAATCTGTAAATTTCCCACTGCTGGGCTAAGGCCCTCCCTTTGAGGAAAAGGTTTGGAGCATATTCCACCACGCTGCTCCAATGCGGGTTGGTGGAATACACAAGTGGCAGAATTTCGTTGAAATTAGACACATGCAGGTTTCCTTACGATGTTTTCCTTCACCGCCGAGCACGAGATTATAATTCATAAACACAAATTAGGCACATGAAAATCAGTGGTACTTACCTGGGTTTGAACCCGAAATCATCGGTTAAGATGTATGTACGTGTTCTAACCACTGGGCCATCTCGGCTCTTAACTTAACTGGCTGGGCTAAGGCAAATGTTAGCTGGTTTTTATTTATTATTAAAACTAATAATCATTTAATAGTTTACGTTATAAAAATATATTTTTCGTAATAAATAATCCATACTAAAGTTTCATATATAGATAAAATCGACTTATACGCCAAACTTTTGCGTATAAGTAACATATAGGTATATATAGTATATTAGATAATTAAACACTAATTTTATTACTAATATTCATTCATTCAATTTCATTCATTCGTGCACTAGTAAAGTATTATGGTGTGTTCTGTTCTGAAAATCGTTATAATATTAGTGTATACGGATATTAATACGAGATATAAATATATAGTTATATATTGCATATCCCCATTAAGTAATATCAAACATTTACAGGGAAATGTTGAATCTAATTGAATTGTAATAAAGGACGCAATGATTGAATTCTCGAGATAGAATTTAACCTTATCATCGGATTGAAAATACGTGGAGCAGAATATATAGAACCTCGTGTTATATTACTAAATCCAATTGATACGTATACAATACTGTAATCAAATCATTTTGTCATTTATATCAGCATCTACATAGACTAAACAGGCAAATGAAACAAAATCATTAATAGACCCTGAATGACGGGATATGACCGACTAAAATTTATTAAAAATGAACAAAACGGGAAAAATTAGTACCGGTTTGTTTATTTGTATTATTGTACTCTCAAACGGAATTTAAACCCGAACACTGAAGATACATGGTCAAGTTGCATGGTCAATAATATTTTATTTTACTTTATTAGGGAAACAAACAGTACAAGTCCTTCTTAAAGCTATAACATAAAAATTAGCACATATACCAGTAAAGTTTCCACTTATAACTAAAAACATAATAAAAGCAGAACAAATTAATTATAATATTTAATATTATAATAATATGAAAAAATAAAACACCTTATTTTCAAATATCAAGACAGAAAAATATATCAATATTGGAACTAAAATGTGCAATGTTTTTAAAAGAGGTTTTTAAAGACATTGCACATTTTTTTAAATATTTAGATTTAATTTGATGCTACATGCATCAAATTACTCAATATATTTCTTAAAATCATGCCTTCGTCTAGATTTAGGCTAAAAAATGAAATACATATTCACGAAAAATGGTTGGAATTTACAAAACATGGTATGATATATTACCTATGAAGGTACATAAAAAATGCTTAAATATAACGTTAATAGTTAACCTCTGCATATTTAATGATAATTTCCCAAAACCTGGCTCCATTATTTGATATCTTATATGATAATATGTTTCCTTCCCTATTTCCTATTAATTCTGAGAAAAATTCGTATTACGTAGCTTATTAATATATCCTTAGAATGTATCTTATTTCCCATGATAAAAGTTCTGGAATGTAGGTATCGAAAACAACCTTTAATTATGGATAATATACTTATGTTGCTGCTTCAATATGGAAGAGCTGGTATAATTTTTATATTAAAATAATTCTTATTTCAATCATTCACATAAATTAATCGTCATTATATTAATTCGTTCCTCCTTAGATATTAAAACCACCAAACCTAATATCGTCTAAAAACCAGCTGTGCTGCACGCAAAGAAACCCAATGGACGTAGCATATGGACCAGTATTGTCTACGATCTATGAAACTTAGGAGATACCGAATGCATAAATTGATAAAGACCCAACGAACACAATACCTTTTCTAACCCGAGCTTAGAAAGGGTCCCTCAGAAACGAAGGGTACAGAATAGACACGTTCATAATACAAGAGGCCGCATTGACGATCTAAGAAGACGTTTTAATTGGAAACGGTATAACATTACGAATATCTTTTAGAACTGATAACCGCGTACAATTGGGTAGCCTACCGATTTATAGCAATAAATAAAATAGAAAAAGAATAAAAAAATGCGAACCGATTTCAATTAATGACAATTCATTAATCGTAATGACTTGTTTTTAAATTAAACAATATGTCCTTGCATGAAAAACAACGTTTTCGAAGTGAGGATTATTATTTATGGATGTTATTGTGAAAAAGAAACAAAACAAGTTCAATAAGTTAGGGCTCATCTGGCTATAAATGAGATGATGAAGTGTTTTTCTGCAATCAGCCTTATTGCTATTGAAACCTATAAAGGTATATATACATTTAATAATTATTGATTATAAATATAAAATTCAATTTATAAATCATTTTTCTTTATTATAAATTTGTTCTTTGTCAATTTTGATGTATTTATATTACATTTTTTGGCTTTCTCATGTCAGTCCAATCAATAGTAGGTACGGTAGACTCGTGAGTCTTAACCGAAGATCACGGGGTCAAATGAGGGCATGAATCACAAGTTTATGTTTGCTTAATTGATGCTTATAATTCATCACGTGCTAGGCTATGAAAACGTCGTAATACATGCTTCAGTCAGATGAAATTCTCCCTAACATATTGTAAGCAATGCTCGCATTGAAGACTTGTGATGGAATAATTTACAAACATCTCCTAAAGAGTAGGGCTGTGTTCAGCTGTAGAACATTTACAAACTTACTTATGTGTTTCTAAACTTCACTTTTTAACTCTACACAAGGGATACATTTATTTAAATCTCTCTTGTTTGAAGTCTCTTATGATTTCGTAAAATGATCGTCGTCCTACATCATGGCTAAAACGAAAAATAACAAAAAAAAGTAAATATAATATTGTATAAAGTCAAATCATTAAAAATCTAATTACAATTATAGCAAATATACTGCAATATCATACATATTTATTAATATTATTTTAGCAATTTTTGTTTCTTCTAGAATTATTTAGAAAAAATTAACCCAAAAGTTGTGAGAAAGAGTGATATTAGTGATAATTACACATCATATATTTGATGTCTACGCGTACAAATTGGATCAGGGCTTAGTGTTATTCTCAACGGAGAATTGAGTAAACTTCAAATGATATATTATAGAACGGATAGTATACACTTGGACTACAAATACATGTATTATCTCACTCTTGAAGTCCTTTGAGACTCACTTAACCCAACGATCAGACACAAGATCAACTTATTACGTGAAATATTAAACAATAATCAGGAAACTACGTCAGTATGGCATCAAATGAGCCGATCTTTCGATTCTTTCTTTCTTAAATGAGCAATTGACTTAAGAGGTGTGAGTCCGATTCTTTCTTTTTTAAATGAGGAGAATTGTCCTTGAAAAGTACTTGTAATTAAAATAAGTCATTCCGAGGCCCCAACGAATAAGTTATCTTACGTAATTTCAGGCATATTGTAATATTTTAAATACGAACTACAATGTTATTAATATATTTCGGTTACCACTATTGATTATGCTGATATTGATGTCTGCTATTTAGATTTATTTCAGGGCTACTTGGAAATTTGTCCATTCGTTTAATTTTAGGATTGCGCAAAAATTCATATTACAGAGTTTCGAAGTCAATTAAAGTAGCTATACTCTATTATATCTATTCTAAATTTTAAATGTTTGCAAATCTTTATGACGGTGATGTTATCGTCATGACAGACAAATTTACTTAAATGATTACTAATTTAATTTTAAATCAGAGTATATGTCTTTGTGTGTGTGATGAAAAATTTAGTACAAGAATTACAATTCAAAACAAAGCAAAATACTTGGTAAGACATTGAAATGTTCTTGAAAAAGATTATAAAAAACACGTGACTGAAATGAAGCTCTTGGTATAAAATATTTTTCTCATCACGCCCAATGGAGTTTCGCTTTAAAAACGCTTAGCAATTTCCAACTAAGTAGTATTTTTTATATTCAGTGATAAAATTAAAAACCTAATAAAATATATTTTACTCAAGTAGGCTCTCAAAAGCCCGATTCATCATTATAATAATGCTACAAGATTAATTATATATTAATAATCTGCATTCCGACCCAGAAGTAATAAGAGTTACCTCTGGGTCAGAGTGTTGATTCAATCTAGAAAAAACCGACTAGAAATTCAGTAGATCTACTCCTTCCCGACACTGTAATTACGTCGATAGTTAAATATAATTAAAATATTTTATTATTTTATATATTATACATTACATTAATTATATATTATACATTTACTATCTACACTTAAATAAAAAGGAAATATCAAAAATAAAAGCTACTATACAAATCGTGTGATGATCGTGTCAAGTGTTAGCTAGAATATTAGCAGCGTTTCCCCTTTGAATCGTAGTTCCGAATATTTTAAGCGAGAAAGTTCGAAAAGAGCAAAACTGCAACTTCTATTATACAGCAGATGCAAAAAATCGATGCAACTTTTACAGAGATTAAAACCTTTTCGAGCTTTCCAGGAATTAATAAGCCCTCACTCACTCCTCCAGCCTATTTGTCTGAACTATTAGTCTTCATAGAAGTAATAAAATGAATGTTTCATTTTATAAGTAAAATACTGGTTATAAAAATATAGTTTAGTAAAATAGATAAATTAATTTATTTACGCATACTATATTGTGTATGATGTAGAAAACAAATCCTTAAAGTCAGTATGCTGCTGTGCAGATACTGACAAAACAGATTTTTTGTTTTTTTAAACCCTATTTTTTGTCGTATTTTATCATAAGTCTGCAATCAGAGTGCCATAAATAAATTTATAACAATTTCATTTTTTATTAGCAATATGGTATCAGAAATAATGGTGTGCGGAAGCGGTATTATTAGGCGATTTCACACCTTCGGTAGAAAGAGTTTTAATATACATGTACATAAGCCAAAATATATGTATAATCTCTCTCTTTTTGCACTCCTCTTATTTTATCTCCTATATATATAAGATATTAAATATTCTTAACTTTATATCCAAGATAAATTCATAATATATAAAATATATACATAAGGCTTATATGAAGGGAAAACTTATTTTTAAAAAATATCGTCATTACATAGTCGCTACCCGCTACTGTCTGTCCCTGTGTATGCTCAGATCTTTAAAACTACGCAACAGATTTTGATGATTTTTTTTTTATAGATAGAGTGATTCAAGGGGAAGGTTTTTATGTATAAATACATGCATAATATAGCAGAGAATGATTTTAGAGGTTTCTAATGTGAGGTCGTGAATAGACACATGTTTTTAGCGCTTACATTGCAAATGCTGGCTGAACCCTACGAGATGGATCAAAAAAATGTAAACCTTAAAAAGATCTACAAAAATATCCGCGATGGTATATGTTTATCTTTTAGGGATAATCTACAATAAATATTTTTTATCCTTTACTTTTTTCAAGAAATAATGGCTTGTTCATGAAGCGATTTTAAGCAAAACAGCATTAATCCATATCCAATTTAACCTTAGATACATTGTGCATTTAATATAGATCAATATGGCCCTAAATTTCCTTAAATCATGTAATTTAAATGAATATTTTCAAAGATATTACTGATTTAAAATGCACATAAAATAGACATAGCGGTTTCTATTGTCTAATGAAAAAAAGCTGTGAACGTTGTATAAAAAGACATTCTGTAGTATATTTAGTATTCGCATAGCACCCGGGCGAAGCCAGGGCGGGTCGCTAGTAATATATAAAATATGTATGACTTATATGAAAACTTATATAAGAAGTACGTAAATAAGTAATTATTTTTAATTACGAATTAATAACTAGAATAAAATTATAATATAATGTGAAATGTATTTTTTTTTACCAGTGCTATAATAGCATTCACAATTTAAATTTTAGTTATAAATTTATTAACATAAGAATCAATATCACTAAGTGCTTAAATATATACAAATATGATTTAAAAATAGTTACTGTATGAATCTTGACCGCTTGGAATGTAGGCAAGCATGTAGCGTCCCACACAAGGGCCCGTCCTTGTTCCCAACCAATGTTAATCAATCAGGTCTCTTACCATCATCACCACTAATTCCACGAGGCTCAGTAAGAGCAGGAACGTTGATGGTATATATACTGGATTAATTTTTGGTCTAGCGAACAACTTCATCCTGTAGTTTTCATGTCATTCCGTGTACGTGAATCATAAAAATTTACCTAATTACAATTTAGTTAATTTTACATTTTAATCATATGTTTTATTCAAAAAATGTAATTGTTCTAAATCTAAGTGAATTTATATTATATTTGCATACTATATTATTATTGTTGTGACTTAAACTCCAAGTTATTGTAACATCAGATATACCCCTAGTATACTAGCTTCGTAAATAAATAAATTTGAAATTGTTCTTCATTCCTACTGCAAGAGAAATATATATATCAATGCATTATGTACATAAAAGTTTCAATATCGGTGCTCTTATTGCAAAATGATATGTACGTTACCCGTGCATTTAATTTTGCATGTTCTGTACTGTGTAATTCTGTACTAATGTTATAAAATGTATTGGTTTGTATGGAGGGAGTGATCTGGGGAACTAATGATATAATCCTAAAAAAAATCACTGGTGCTACATTATTCCTAGATGCTATAGGGTGTTAATTACATATATATAATAATATTTTTACTTTATATTTATTAAACGCTATTCGCTAGTCATTTCTAAACGAAAATCCGGGCAAATGCGAGTGGGAGTCACGCAATGAGGGTCTCGTATCGTTTCGTACAGACAGATAGACAAATTTCCACTGATGTAACAACAGATTTAGGGTTTTCAAATTTTTTCTATCAACGGGAAGTCACTTATATTATAACTATAGTTATGCATTCCCTTTGTGAATGTATGGGAAATACGTCATGTGTTTTGATTGCGTAGGGTTAGAGGTTTGTTTTTTATTTTCACAGCTCCAAGGAACCGAAACTTCAGTACTTAATTTAAAATTTCTCAGAAAAAGGGTATGATGGATCTGTCTGTCTTCTACCTGAGAAGACAGACAGACAGACAAAGAGATATTTTTTTTTCCTTTAGATATACGGAACCTTATATATACAGTAATATACAATATTTTTAATTTATACTTTTTTCAAGCGACCTTTGACATTAAAAGCGGCGATAATATATAAGTTGTTGTTTTAAAAGCTTAAGGATTAAAAATATGAATAATTATGAAAGTATTTTACGAATTTTAGGTACGCGGTAAGCCATCTTAAATAAATTACGTTAGGATCAACATTAGAGTCGGAAAATTAAGAGTAGCCGTTACCAGATACGGGTGTATAATAATTAATAAGTCGTTAGTTAAATTACAATATTCATAGGGATAATTATGTTGGATCTCATTATTTGAACCAGACCAGGAAGGTGTATGTTGTTTCCAGTATCAAAATCATAAAACTATGAAAAGTTTTAGCGCAACTCCCCTAGGAAGGTATTAACTTATTGAAGTTGTGAAAGTATCTAAGGAATTATTAAAGTTGCACCGTTTTTGGCATCTGCTGTATAACAAGGGTCTTCACTTTCCTTTCTACGTGACGTGACGTTAATCCTATGATCGGAAAGCATAAGAACCATTTAATGCTGTATATAAATAAAAAAATGCAAGTAAAGTACAAGTATAGTAATCTGTTCAAATCCCACAGCTGGGCAAGGGCCTCCTCTTCCTTTTGAGGGAGAAAGTTTGGAGCTTACTCTGTCTCATATTAATTTTAAAACACCAAAAACAATTTCCAATTTCGAAGTGCCCCAGTATAAAACAAACCACAATAACAGTCTCTAAATATTTTGCCATCATATAGTAAATCGATAATTTGTATAGCTGTGTTTCGATTTGAATGGAGATTAGTGAGCCAATATAATTACAGGATCAAAGGAAATCTTAGATGGCAGCGGCATTGCTTGCCGACGCATTGACGGCATAAGAAGTTGTTTCTATTTATTTCAGTGCCAATTTCTATGCATAAAAGTGAGTATTTACCATTAAATGGCTTATTCGGTCAAAATGAAATGCATTCAGTTTAAACAACATTTTCGAAAATTCTGCCACATATGTATCCACCTACCCGCATTCGAGCAACGTGGTTGAATATGCAGGGAAGGCCTTGGTCCAGCAGTGGGAAATTTACAGGCTGTTAATATAATGTATGTAGTTTAAACGACGAATGACCATTATGAGGTTGCAACCTCTTAAAGTGCCACTTCCCGGCAAAGTAGGACTTGAAGGAAATACGTGTTACAGAATTAATTATATTCGATAAATGCAGATTTCCTCACAATGTTTTCTTAACCATGGACCACAATATACCTACATACAAAATAAAAATATAAAAAACAAATTAAGCATGTATAAGTGGTGCTGGCCCGTATTAAAATCCTCGATCTTCAATTAAGATTCCTCTTCGGAAACTACGTTCTCTAAGCAAGAAAACTAATTATTTATATAAAGTATTCTTCCGGCCATCCAACCTACATGCCTAGACTATGACTATGGCCTAACTTTTGTTATACGACTTTTAAATTTAGAAGGATTCAAGTTATTATCGGCAGGAGATTAGTATATGAATCTGTATTTTATGTTGGACATAATAAAAACAATAATATTAATTAAATACGATATCAGAAATATTAATAATTTACATTTTTGTTTAAAGAAATATTAGTTGTTTTTTTTTAAAGTAGTAATACAAACAAACATTCATTAATAACAGATATACGTCTTAGTGTCGTTTGCAATCTTGGACACGGAATAAAAGTAAAAAAGTATTTTAAAAGAAATAACACCGCGTCTTATTGCCTTCACTACTGACATAAAGGGGTTTTTATTTCTTACCCAGAGAATTGAAATTGCGATCCAACCGGGAAATTGCCGTCAGCATTCTTTCCACCATAATATATAATTATTTATAATTCTATAAATATATGATGCCATGAATCATTATTTGTATAATTTTAAGCTAAACTAGATTTAGATGAAATGTATCTTAGAAAAAAAAACTGTGCTGAAATCTCTGCACACAAATATATAATTTTGCATTAATTACGAAAATTACAGAAGTAATCACAGCGTGGGAATATGTCTCCATCCCTCTAAGTTGATTGACCCGGCAAGGCGGCATTTGATAAAAATGCCGGGAGGCTGAGCTACTGCGACGCGTTCTTAGTTTTCAGCGCCCGTTTAATTCTGAACGCTGAAACAGTCAGTCGGCGTCGAGCCATGCTTGAGGTAGGACATGTGAACGCCGCCTTAAGCTTGCAAGTCATCGCGTCGCGTAAATAACATCGACTGTTTATATCGACTTACACTTTTTAACGATTAAAATTAAATTACGAGTGCGACCATGTTGTTTAGTGTTTTAGGTACTGGATTAAATATAATTTGTATTTTAAAAGTATGAAAATAATTTATTTGGTAAAACAATAAACACTATGTAAATTGAAAGAAAATTGTATTAAACCATTGGTGTTTTTATTTTCAAACAATAGTTGTAAAATGATTAATTTAGGAAGTCGCTTAATTATATATATTATTTAATTTCCGAGTGCTGTTATTACGACGAACTCGACAGTTATTGCTTAGTGTTTCTCGAAATAATTGAAACGTAATTGCAATGGGACGTTATGACATTATTCTGGTGAGTTGGAACTAGTACTTGGTGTTTTCGCTTCCCGTACGACAACGAACGGAAACGGATTCGAGGCACGAATTCAAAACGCATAAAGAAGTTCGAAATAGCTTCGAAGCCGACCACCGCGCGTCCCCGACAGAACGTGAGTGCGTTTTGGTTTGTTTTCTTACATCCTAACATGTGTTTGCTGTAACAATTCACATTATAAACGTAATCTATACAACGTTAGCAACTTTTCACTTCCTACGCGATTTAATTTCGAAACATTTCGAATGACGCATGATTTATAGCAGTTCACGTTTGTTTGTTTTTTTAAAACCTTTTGATCTTTTTACTGATTTAGATGAAAGTTTTTCTATTAAACATATGCTGAGAAATCTATGGAATATCTGTGATATTTTAAACTCCAATGTTTACCATATCTGAGTTATATCATTTCATTAGCATGCAAAGTATACCATATTCGATATAGGCGTATGAATAAAATTAGTACTGCCTGTTTACTTATTCACATGACATTAGAAGTAGAAGAGTTGTCGTTTTGCTATTTAAGACGTTACAAAAATGTCTCGCAAAACTGTTTTGTTATGCTAATTTACCATTTTTATTTCGTGAAAATGAATACGCTTTTGGTAAATTTATTTTAGCACGTATTTTATTTTATATGATATCATTCACAAATACGTCTTACATTGTTAAATATTCGGACGTTTTGTTTTATAAGGAAATATTTTATTTTATATATTTATAACTACTTTTTTGTGGTTCTTTATTTGAAAACGTAAAATTAAATTTGTGAATACAAGACGAAATAAAAATTTATTTTACTTGTTATCCATTGAATAAGTTTTATATAAAACGTAGGGTGTAAATTATGATAATAAATTTCCTTCACGCCATTACCCTTTCATTAACATTCTTGTTCAATATTCTCTAACACGTAATAATTTTATCTATCGTAAAAATAGTTAAGTACATAACAAGTTTTAAATTTGGCCCGATTTTCAATCTGTTTCTTATCTCTGTACTTTGTCTGTTGATTCTATGAAATTAGTAATAGGTATTTGTGAAAACTTCCGAGGTTAAATACAACTTTAACATAATTTGGTCAAACTTATTTCATAAAGGCAGGGATTAGAAACCTCTAAAAAGAGAGACGGAATATGCTTTCATTTTTGGTAACTATATATAATAGTTATAATTTAACGAAATTGTGTAACGACACGTTCGACCGTTATTAAATAACGTTATTGTTCATGTAAAATTATGTGAATTTAATAGCTCTTATAAGTCAGTTTTTATTTATATAGAATCGTGACGTGTGTTCATTGATTGGAAATCGACATGTTTGGAAATAAATAATTCACATCGAAAAAAATTGATGAAAGAAACTCAATGTGTCTTAATTTCTATTCCCGATTCCCTTAATTTTATTTCAATAATCGATTTAATTACAATATGTTTTATAAATTAAGATTATTATTTTTGTTATGTAGTTCAGCAAACTTATTTTAATTTTATTTTATTTTCAGTAGGACAACCAACAGAAGATACAATATCACAAAAAAAAAAAAAATACAATTAACGTTAAACTTACGTTCCCTTGCGATTGTTTTAAATCTTTCATGTTTCATGGAATATTACTGAAAAACGTGCGTACTGATCTCAATCGTTACACAGAGATGATATTACATTTTTAAATTTTTTGTTATTTACATTTTTTCTTGTACTATTTTTACGATACTTAACAATTAACTTCTGAATCATTAATTTATAAATAAAAAATACAATACACGACATTTTAAGCTTTTAATTGGCTCGTAAATTGAACTTGTTAGTTTATAGTAGATATTTACTCGCTGATTTGGTGTTTGTTCTCATAGCACTGAACAATCTCATAATCCACATTCAAATACACACATTTCAATCTATTTTCTATTGTAGAGGACCGTGCTACGCTGAAATGTTCAAACTCACAAAATAAATAAATAATACTTTTTTTTTTGTATTGTCACTAGCCCTGTTTCATATAATCTTTTCCAACCACAAGAGGAGTAAATCTAAATAATATACAACATTTTTTGACAGCGAATTGATACGGTATCATTGGCCGCGAAATTGTATAATCTATGATTTTCATGATGGATTTACTTTTTAAGAGATTTCCTTATTTTATTTCATATAATTGATTTTCTCTTTAAAAGCATAATTACGCAACACTTAATATTTTTTAAACCTCTCTTGAAGTTATTGTATATGTATTAATTCTCAGATCATTTATGTACGTAATATTAATCTTTATTTACACAATTTCGGTGAGCTTGTGCAATTTTTCTCCTTTTAAATTTAAGCTAAAATAATTTTGATGTAAAATGTTTTTCTATTAAACCGTCATCTGGATGTTTCTAAGGTATTGCATGATCCTTAGATGGCATTTATCGGTGCAGCCAGATTTTTTTAAATTTTCCTATCAAATATAGTTAAGTTTTTATCGTTTAAATTAGTTATTTTTCCTTTGTTACATATACCTTTATTGTTTAGCTTCTCAGTACCTCTCTGTGTGTTTCATTTACGACTTCATAAGCTATGACTTAACAAGAAAAACCGTCCGGTCCGCTAGCTTCTTAATAAATATTATATGAAGTGTCATTTAAGAGTGGGATCTCCGACTCCAAGTACCATATGATTTACTGATAAATTACTAGATTGGCTCCAATTTTTCCATATAAAACTTAATTATTAAACTGAAATATATATGTTTTTTTATTATTCTGTATAACGATTATCGCCTACTACTGCGGAAGCTATAATATGACTAAATATTATTAGCTTAGTACAACATCTACGTGGATTTATGCGCTATAAAACGAAGTTAGATTGTTTTATACATAAACACTATGTTTACCTGAGTGGAGATGATTGTTGAAACTTTACATTATCAAAGAGAAATTGTAGTTATATTAATGTTAGCGTAAATTGTTAAGTATTCTTGCTGAAATGGCTCAGTTGATAAAAGGCATGGGTTTAATTTGAAAACTGCGGGTAGAAATCCGGCCATGTACTACTGAGCTTTGTGCTTCGTCTACTATTTTCAAGGAAGGTACAACGTGGTTAGCTTTAAATAGTGAAGTGGGAACAGGCTATAGTCCAGCGGTAGGACGTTTACAGACTATTGCTGCTTCTGTATAGTGCGTTATTATTTTGTTTTGTCTAAACAAGCAACTTCATTTGTTTTATAGATATAAAATTGAGCAAAACATTACAGAAAATATGTTTTTATAACATTTTATTTTATATTTTTGTTGGTATCACACGTTTATATACAGAATTAAATTTGTAAGTTGACATTGTATAAAGCGTAATAATGCATACAATTGTTCTTTAATATGAATTGAGCAATTCTTGTATATACATGGTTATTGGTAATTCGACGTATTCCCCTTAGGAGGTGATAGGGGTGACTATTTGCGATAATTTTAACTCCTATATTCATAATGCAAAAGTGAACCATTTTTGAGTTATCGCGTTTTTTAGATTTTTTCAAAATAAGTCAAAAATGAAACTTCAAAAATTTATTAAAAAAAAAGTATCAATTAAAATCTATTTTTTTCTTCTGATTTATAAAAACGATTAAACACTGGATATTTTTTAATATTTAAACAATAATTATCGATCCAAATTTAAAAATGCGAGACGGAAAACGATATTATTTCTATTTTTCTCAAATATGCCTGAAAAACAAAAAAAAACATTATAAATCTTGTTCTGCAGATTATTTTAAAAACATAATCGTTTACTTAGCTTTCCGAAAATGTATAAAAACTAGGAATTTATTTCAAAGCAACCGAAATAAAATGATCAGAAAGTACGCTGGTGGAAATTCGTATTCGAACATGACCGAATTCGTACTAAAGGTCGCTCTTTAAAATTCCCACAAAATTGATTTAAAATAATAACCAATGTAAAAAAACTTACATATTTACTTAACTTACTTAATACAAATTTAAAATAAAATTTAGATACATAAACAGTTCAGAAGCTGAGTTACAATTAAGATATTTTGTAATTTAGACTAGTTCTTGCTCGAATTGTCTTCCCCTATTGCGAACGCAAAGTCGCATTCTTTTTCTAAGTTGTGACTTAACTACCGAACTAGTCAAATTATTCCGCATTGTATTTGAAGCGTTCATAATTCTTATTTTGATTTCTTCCGCGGAAATGTATCTGGTGTATGTTTTAATCGATATGAATAGAAAATATCATAACACTATTTTAACAAAAAAACGTTAAAAATTCAATATACTGTGTGTACGTTAAATGATTTACGACTTCTGTACATCACGTTAGTAAACATCAAAACAAAATTTATCGGTAAATAAAATATATTTTATTTCTTTAAGTATGACTTGTAAGTCTAATCTTCATAAAAAAATATCAAAACCAAAACACTGTTATATTAATGCAAATTGATTTTTTTATAGGTACATCAACATCAAAAAGTATTAAAAACTTTCAACTATGATACACTTAAAACAATTTCTTAGATCTGATATGAGTGACAATTATATATATAGATAATCGCTTTAATTATTTTCTTAAAAATACTATATATATACATTACGTAATCAAGATCAAATAAAAATTCAACTACATTAAGTGTAATATTGAATAATCTAAACGCAGACTAACTACACATTAATATATTATTTATAGTACATAAGTTTGTAAAGAAACACAGGCACTCCTTATATTCTTTCATTAGGATAGTCCGAAACATATTCCGAGTTGAACTGAACCAACAGCACACTATACGAGCGTAAAACAACCAGCTTTTTTCCGGACCGTTACTGAAAGTGTCTTCCCAGAAACATCTATAACATTTATTGAGTGTCTCGATTCGATCCGGGATCATTATGTGGACACGTTAACCACAAGACTGCTTCGTAACAATATTTTCATTTGTTTGTATAATAGCTTCCTTTGTAAAAGATTGAAAAAAAAAACAATTGTATTTTCACTTCGACATATAAGACTAACAATTATTTTAAGAGATGACCCTCTTCCACTTGCATAAATATAGAGTATATTACATGGATTTAAAGGAAAGCTTGACTATACAGCTATCCTCTCTCAGACCATAAATGATAACACTGCCTGGAATAATATGATATTTCCTGGACAGAAAATAAACCAGAATAATACTAAATTCATGGTATATTATTTCATTACATATTAACGTAGCCAGTGCGTATATATATATATATATATCTATAATCAATAAAACATCAGATCGTGCGTTAGGTATGTTTACTCGCGATAGCTAAGTGGACCGAATAAATTTGAATAGAAAAGGGCGTTGTAACCTCGATTATTATCATGGCATTATTTGGCAGACGAGCATATGGACCACCCGATGGTAAGTGGTCATCACCGTCCATTGACAATGGCGCTATACGAAATATTAACCATTCCTTACATCGCCCATGCGCCACCAACCTTGGGAACTAAGATGTTATGTCCATTGTGCCTGTAGTTACACTGAGTGGGTGGTACCTACTCAGGTGGGCTTGCACAAAGCCCTACCACCAAGTAAATGAATGAAACCCGGGTTCTTAGTGTCAAAAACACTTTTCGTTTTGGGAGCGCCACTTTAATCTTCACACAATTGATGTACGCGAGCCAAGGAATGGGTGATGGTATTTGTGGGATAGGAGAAGAGTATTCGTTCGTTCCACTAGGTTTTTGACTTTGACTATGACTTGTTGACTTTAAATCATGGCGCACATACACACGTTGCCGTGGTTTAATTTTCCGTTTATTATTATTTAACCTAAATAACCCAAGATATTAATATAGAGCCTAGAACTTCCTTGAAAGTAGGACTTTGTGCTTCCTCATCTGATAAGGTACTGACCACTCATCTCACGTTCTATCGCCAAACATCATAATGTATAAAACAATTTCGTAAAAATAGTCACGGAAATTTTGTATCTTTTAAGAAAGCTCCCACATTTGAATAAAACAAAGAGTATTTAAAATAAATACTTGCTGATTAAAATACATATATACGAGTAAAATGATTTTAAAATCAAATACTATTTTATGAGGTGACTGACCCTTTGACTCGTAAGGATTTATTCAATTCACTAACGTATTGTCCATAAAACTACTGCTGGTTAAAAACTTCCTACGGATGTCACGAATCCGCCGTTTAGAATTTAGGCCTGACGCTTAATTCCAACAAGATAGCGCTACATAAAAATTCGCTGGAACATTAGATAATTCTCAGAAACCTGTTTCGTGGAAAACCGGATAAGGCGTAACTAGATCACAGCTACGCCTTATCCTTGTGTCTTAAATACAGTGTGTCAGATCTGTGTCAAGTGTGTTGTCTGGGTAAAGCTAGGGTAAGGTATGTTTCAAATCGAACCTACATCACGCCGATCTCACATCATAGCAGTTTGTAAATGTTTCACTGCTGGACAAATACCTCTTTAGGAAGCGGTTGCCTCATGTTGTTTAATTTCTGGTCGATCTTATAAAATCTGAAATATTTTTATATATCCGATAAACGATAAACTGTGTCGAATATAAGCGTTCATTACTTACTGTTCGTTCATAACAGAGAAATTCGAAAAATAGCTCTAAGAATATTTGTCAATATACATTAAGAACTTATTGATCGCGGAACTTACGGGCTACGATCGTTAACTTGTTACAGGTGCGCTTACGCTATTGTAAGCATACTGTTTTATACACACTCCGATTTGTTTTCTTAATCTTATTTTTAAACGACATCCTGTTCGTGACTCCGAGCTATTAAAGGAATGATCTATTTTAAATAAACTATATCACGGAATACATCAGATTGATGTGCTACGGAAATACTGAAACTTGACACCAGCTTTGAAATATATATTATAATTATTTTAGTAAGCTTTTACTGACGAGAGTATCACCTACATAGTTTGTATCTTATATAACTTGGGATTTCCATTAATTATTATTAATAATATTATAAATAATAAAGATCGATAATTATATCCTCATTATTATAAACATGAAGCCGTATGTTCTGAAGAATCCACCGATCCGAGGGCTTATATGGAAATTGTTATCTGAATTATTTTATGTAATAACTTTATTTTAATCCAATATAAATAATTATAAATATCAATGGAAAAGATTTGGTTATTTTTCTGAATACTCGCAATATTTACTACTAATCTGATTTACATAAAATGTTGCTTATTATCAGTGTAGTCAGATGAAATTGACATTTCTGGCGCTTTCTCACCGAACGCTGCCAAAACTGTAACAGATTCACAAAAACTTTTTATGAAAGATGTTCAGAATGTTAACTGAAAAGTATGCGGCAACGTATATTCATCCTTAGTAGATAAATCATATTTTTTTATTAAAAAAAAGTTGAGAGATAATATCAGACATATAATCTCATAGTAGATGATAATTGAATTAAATCAAATATACATTTTTGACACATGGAAAGTTCCTTGTCATAAATGTAATAATAAATTAAAATACTTATATTGTACACCAATGTATGGGGTTATTGCAATAAGCTCTCGTAAGCTGTATCAGTACTGAGTAGGTTGGCTTTACGATCGCATGACATTATGATATGTTACGTATATATTACGTTGTCGACATGAAATGCATTTCAGGACATTTTATTTATCGTTTGATAATGTAAATAAATCACAATAGTCGAAACCTTTATGCAATATAGAAGCGTTACATTTGCTTATTGGCCTGTAAATACCACAAAACCGAAAAGAGTCGGCGACAAAAACTCTAAGAATTTTTATAATAAATATTTTGGTTTATATTAAAATAAGTAATATAATATTTGCTATTTGCTAAAAGGCATTGAACTACTACTATTACTGAACTGACTACAACTGAACTACAATATTCATAGAATTCACTTCAGGTTCGCGAATGTCAACTTAAATATACGAACGGCGTTTGATTACAATGCACTTGGGTATTCAAAACTTTCTAAAATATAAAGTTTCTAAGTTAGTCCACTAACAAGAGGTGAGACAGGCGCAGAACTCCTTAATCAGGGTCCTTTCAGACCTCGGGAATAGGTAAAGAGACCAAAATCTAATATCGCGTCTGACACTGAAAGTTTTAATATATGCACACAAACTACGATTAATTTGAATATAGACTTTTATATGTTAGATAAATTGGAAATGAAAAACTTGAGAAACTTTTGACTTTGCATCAGAGGACTGGCTGAGAGTGACAGGCGAAGTTACTACGACTGAAGTGAACGACCTAGAACGCTTTATCTGATAAATTCGAACGTTCAAGTTGACGATGATTTCGTAAATCTCGTTGATATTTTCTTTTCGAACTGCCTACTCATTATAAATATTCGTTTCAAGGCTGTGAGATCTTGTTATGAGACAATTTATAACAATGATTATGTCGAAAACTTCGAAGTTGGATTATTTGTTTTTAATGAAAATTAGATTACGTCCACCGCTTATAGACATTGTTGCTGTAGCAAATAAATATAAATATACACACATAAATACATAACGGATTATTCCTTTTTGGCGGTAGAATATTTGATGTGTGTATGGTACCTACGAAAACGACCTAGCACAAAGATATACCGAGTAAATATTAACAATTCTTTACATAGAAAATTTAAAAGTTATGGTCCTCGTTTTTGTAATTTAACTGTTTCTCTCAGTCTTCATTGTGAGCTGCATTAGAAAAATGTGCTGAGCAAAAAATTCTTAGTCGCAACGGATGGTACTATACTATTTTCCGAGATGATTAAATATAATCACACAAGAACAAGTAAAAGAGCGCTAACTCAGCTACTTATGTAACAACATTATATACGTGGCCTTGCAATTTCTACTATAGGTTTTGTGTATATTGGTGTAGTAGTTTTGTTTCAGTTGCCCTTTACAATAAAAACGTCTTCTCATTGATTACTATAGATATTGTATGAATGTTAACACGGTGTTCAGATTCAAATACATTGTTCCTTTTTTAAATTAACTATTTAGATTTGCCTAGATAGTTCAGTGAATATAACATATTGTGTTCGGATTTTAACAGAATATAGTGAATACAAATCATGACAAGCAATACTTATTAAAAAAGTATTGCTATTGTATGAATTTGTTATATATAATTGTCATAAAAATAATTGTACCCAGTGCTCACTACGTATTATGTTTACTGGCTTCACAGGTCGTTATTTAAATAAAACATAAGTATTTTTTTTTGTGTAATAGGTAGACGAACCGGCAAAGGGCCACCTAATTTTAAGTGGTCACCGCCGCCCATAGACATTGGCGCTTTTAGAAATATTGACCGTCCCCTTAAATCCTCAATGTGCCACCCACCTTGGGAACTAAGATGTTATCTCCCTTGTCACTTACTCACCCTTCAAAACCGGAGCACAACAATACCTAGTATTGCTGTTTGGTGGCCGAATATCTGATGAGTAGGTTATACCTGCCTGCCCAGACGGCCTTCGTGAAAGTCCACCAAGAAAGTACTTCAAATAATAAAATGAACTAGAAATATTTAAAAAAAGAGCGTTGCAGTTGTTATTCTATCAAAATACAAATATTTAATTCATTAATACCTTGGATTATACATAGCATACCTAATTTATTCCCTTAGATTTATATGTTAAAATCAAAATAATAATAATAATGTTTACCATCATTCTGGAATCTATTAAAGCTTGTCACGGACTTAAATCCTCTTTGGTATAAGTTTTAGCATGCTAATGAATTTACGTAAATTAAAAACATATTGGCTATTAGATAATACAATATTCATAACTAGTTAGCAGTCAGAAAATGCTTTATTTTGTAAAAGCGCAATTAAAGAAGAACATCCATTGCAAACGTGATGCTAAGCATTTAATTTTGCTTTATCTGTAACAGTAAATTTCTATTCTTACGCAACTGAACAATTAAATAAATATTCAAGACTAAGTTTAATTATTAGCAGCCATTTTTTTTTCTACCGTCTATCCGTGTTCACTTACACAAAATATAAACTTCTTACAGGTAATATTAAAAAATATGGTAACGTATAATTATTATAATACTTTAAATTTTTAAAATGATTACATTAGTATTAATTATTGTTTTTATATCATTTTTTGTACGAAATTACTTCTTTGCAAAATTATATAATATTAAATTAAAAAATACAATCACGTCATTTGGTTAAAAGAAATATAAATTAAATAAAAAGCTTCGCTTAGCTTTCTGCTCGGTGGATGATTTACTCCAATCACGAATTTATATGAAAGCGTGGCTTTGAATAATAATGAACTTTTATGACTTTGTATTATATTATTGTTCAAAGTTAGTTTGTATTATTTGACTTACATTATCAAGCAAGCTAAAATCATGTTTCAATTTCTTATTTTTAAATGAAATTAAATAGTTTTGTACGGCATCATTTTATCTACTTACATCAATCTGTCCTGTAAATAATTAGCAACGCAGAATATATTTTATAGTACCCCGAGACTCCTATCAAGGAATTTGAGCCGCATCTGCGGGCCGACCGTCAGAAGATCACGGTAGTATTCCGTTCTTCTAAATTCCGGTTTAATTCACGTGTGGAAAACCCGTCATGCGTTTTTCCATATATTAGACTAATCTGGAAAGAGTCTAGTACAGGAGTGATAGAAGAATGGACAAACACACTAACATTGCTGACTATCTGTTGGTACTCAGTATTTCTTGACAAAAAACGTAATACATTTTTGTTCGGACGACTCAGAATTTGAACAGACGACTTCGGGTTCTTTATTCTTATAAGTTAGTCACTAGAGTAACGTGACAAATTAAAATAAATAATAGTTTTTATTATTTTATTTATAATAATTAAAAATGTACTGACTGCAGATTATTTCAAACCTAAAAAACAATCTTCAAGAAACTCTTTTAAATCCATGAAGGCGTGTAAACCTTTGATTTCTGAGAAATAAAAGTTTTTGTCCTTTTAATTTAAGTTCTATACGAATAAAACTCGCTTGCAAAAATCTTTAACTGGATAAGACCAATATAAAAAAAAAATGGTTTCGATGTAAATACACAAATTTCATTTTGCTGTATTAATTACTTCTAAATTTATGAAATTCCTGCTTTTGTCGAACATAATGTAAATCGTTTCAAGTAATTCTTTTGAAAACTCTCAGTTTCTTTAATTTTACTATTATTTTCTTCGAAACTAGAGAATAAGGTATTTTTAAAAAGAAATATTATGATACAATATACTGAGATTAATTATACTAACGCTTTTGATGAATACATAATTTTACCACAGACATACCTATGTGGTGTACTTGGTGGTACGGCTAGAGGCAGAGGTAGGTACTACGCGCTCATTTCACATTCTACATAGGTTTGAAGGGTGAGTTAGCCAGTGTAACACAAAAACTACAGGCGACGCATTGGCAATGCATGGAATGGTTAATATTTATTGCAACGCCAAACTCTACGGACGATGGTGATCACTTACCATTAGGTGACCCATATGCGCAAGCGACTAAATATTTTATAGTAAAAAAATATATTTTATATCGTTAACGGCGAACAGTCTCAACTGAGACTTAAAAAATACAAATATACTTTAGTCATATAAGCTATTACTAGGAATTTTGAGTTGTCATGTCACAATATTAAATTAAGTGTAAAGCTAACACGGTTAGGAATCTATAATGTACCGGGAAGAACAGGATAGAAACTTAGTTAGTAGTTTACTGAAATACATAGCCAGGCCAGGCTCAAAGCCTTTAGTTTCGAACTACGGTTAAAACTAATAGATTAGTGAGCCACTTAAATATTACTAACATTCAAAGACATATTATAATTTTATTATAATAATATCCTATGCCAACCTAACTAAAATAAAAAAGAAACTTTAGTTTTAGGAAGATTATATATAAAAGAAAATTTTCCATATATAATACTTATACTTTATACTAATACTTTAGCGTGGTTATGTATATGCAATAGAAACGGACCCTTGCTTAAACATTCACGAGTAGAAACAGCGCCGTGAGTTGTAATCCTTATTCGCAGTAACAACCAAACAGATTTACTGAAACGATACAATTTCACTAATTAGCCGTAGCTAAGAACGTACAGTTTATTCTGCGCTTGGCTTTTGGAATTCAGAAAACTAGATTCTATAGAGATTTCTTGTATTCACGCTTGGCGCACTAGAATAATAGCATGCTACAACTTGCGCCCAACGAGCCGAGTAAATGACGTCTTGAAATGCTCTGGAAACAAATTTGAATTCTAATTACCTGCGTTTAGATCTAAAATACTACAACAATTAACTGATCTCATCATATGTGTACTTTATTAAGTTACAAATTGATAGAAATTATTATTTTTCAGTATATAATTGAAACGAACAAATGATATCCAATTCGAAATCTGTTTTGATAATCCGTTTATCAAATACAATAGTGCTAAGCGTAGAATTTATCTAATTTGAAATGCTTACAATAATGTCTAGTTATATTTCATAAGGGCATTGTGTATTTTTATTTATTTTTTGGAAGCCAGAGTGCTGAGTAAGCCACCTGATGATAACAGGCCCAATGTCAATGGGAGATTATGACCTTCTCATAATCTTTTACAAATAACCTTACGTTCAAAGATTTTGTGTGTCATGTATCTGTGATTACACCTGACCTATATTGACTACTTTGTTGGTGTAATGGCTTATTAGGCTGGAGATCCCAGGGTTCTGAGGATGAACTCAGGGATTTTAAGATTATCTGTCAAGAGATTCTTAGCAGCAGCTCGAACTTGGAAATTGATTGTCAATGCCGCGCCTCAGAAAATACGTAAATGGTAAAAATAAGGACGTAAAAAATAAATACGTAGTACCCAAGAGCGAATAAATATCGAATTCGTCAAGGTATTGTGCCGGAATATGATAACCGAGTATTATCATATTATGTAGGACGAAGCGCACACACCGTCTGACGACCAGCGAGAACTTGATACAACTTTATTAATGACGTCATTCTAATGTAAATAGCGAATTAATATAATGTAAGCAAAATGATTTAAAAATATTTTTATTTATTTATTTAAACGGCCACCAAAAAACCACACATCGAAACTAAATTGAAATAGGTACATAACAATTTTAATACAAACTTAAATGTTGCAATTGCAGGTGATACCGCATTCGGATTGATATTGGCAACATGAATGCTAATTAAGCAAGATCATTATTAATATTAAGTAGCTAGAGTAACATTTAACTTAGTTACATTAACTAATATCAGCCTTGTTGCCTCGCTGGAAAAACGTGGTACACGATTCCTCTGCATGGGGGGTTATGGGGGACTCGCCAGTGTCCAGGACGCCCAGCGCGCGCCCTAGTACACCGGAATACCCACTAAAAACAGCCACAAGCTAAGATCAGCCCTAGATTATGTGTAAAAATTACTCATTCGGTTATTTTCAGTTATTCAATTAATTACAATATTTTTATTTATTTTATTGAGAGCAGAAGATATTATTTTATGGTTTGCTGTAAACCATTAAAATTATAATATTATACCCAGGTTCTTATAATTTTTACTTTGTACTGAATTTAGTTCTGCAAAATCAATTTTGATTTATAGCCGCTCTTAATTAAACATATATACATACTGACTGGTATTCCACATTACATTATAACTGTTTCATATTCCTGCTCGCTATACTGAAATACATTAATTTCATGAGCTATATGAAAACGAGAATTCCTCCAACGAATATTAAATAGGATTTTATAGAATAGAATGTCCTATTAAGCTCTATATTCAAAACCACTTTTAGGATTTAAATTTCATGTTGTATTTCTTTTGTCATTTGTTAAATGTTGTTAATTTCCAACAATGTCTAGGTTGAGATGAGATCAAACCATCCATTGAAACGTATTATGTTTCAGCATCGTATTTCAGAGTAATTAATTCTGAAACGAATCTCGCGTGTCTTTTAATATTTTATTGGGTTATGATAACATACATGTTGCATTTGTAGTTGTAATTATGAAAAATAATTTAATAAAGATTTTAAGAAATTGTTTAGAAAAAAATAAACCTATGATAAGATGACAAACAAAACACAAGTAAAAAAAAAAACGTGTTGTCTAATACAATTTATATTTAAAACAATTGATAATTCGAAACTTAAAATATGAATTCATAATTTTTCAATATTGTTATTGTTATTTTTTTGTGATCATTCTTTGTTATCGGTTAATCGTAATTCGGTTTAATATGTGGGCAAATTTCCAAATTATTTTTACATGTGGGAGGCGATGAAAATTAACTCGAATGATTCTGTAACAGATCGGGTCATAAATACATACGGGTCAACGTAATAAATAAAAACGTGTAAAAAAAACAAGATCCATAAACGTCCTATCGCTTGACTCATCTCCTGGCTGAATTAGTTGACGCAACTGTACATAGTTTAAGAGTAGTTTTATATGTCCAATATACTGACGTCTGTCCATTGTTTTTGTCTAGTATCAAATTCCAAACGTTAAACGATTCGAAGCGTTAAAAACATTCTATTCAATACCGTATTTTCTTAATTCATAATCGGTACGGTCTTAGTCGGGAATTCAATTAAAGTGATAGTGAGACTTTGTAAATTCACTAGCTACTCTACTACTACTAATCAACTAGCAAATAAAGTTCCACTACATAGATAACCTCCTTTTTTAAAGTCGGTTTAAAATCGAAGACGGCTACAGTCAGTGTAACATTACACACATTCAAACATCTCATACACTTGTCAAAAAAAACGAAGTGTGTAATGAGGAGAATGAGTGAATGAACGAGTTAATATATATTTGTAATGTCTTCTTCCCTGCCTCCATGATTAGATCAATTCAATGGTACCGAATGATTGAATTGATTTGTAATGTCACTTGCAGAGTTGCCTTGACATGTGAATTATACATAGATACATTAATTTTCAAAACGCTAGCGTGGAATTGTTTACATACTATTTTTGTTAGGCATACAAGAATCAAATATTGAGCGTGTTAAAAGAATTTTATTTAGTTTGACGCACATATTATATTCAAATTCAACAAAATCAAATATGTGCCACATATGTTAGTAAACAAGCGCCAGAGCGTGTTAATGCTTTAAATATACTAAATGGCTTAAATATTAACCTACTTCTTGTAAATATTTAAATATATTACGTACATACTTTCGTATCCGTGGAATAAAATCGTAACAGATTCGAAAATACAACTACTGTGTAAAATATTGTTCAACCAAATCGTCCAGTCAAAAATATTTAAACCTTTTTATAGTTTTTATTAATAAGTAACTTCAACAGAAGTATACGGTATTTATATGTATGTACATACATTTAATTACAGTAAATCAAACTCATCAAGCACAAAATAGAGTTGATAACATTACCTAAAATTAATTAATTATTAATAAACGTTAATATAATGATTTAATAAATAAACGAAGTTAGACGTATAGATATACGTCTATCTCTGTTTATTATATATGTAATAGGAATACAGTGACATAAATTAAAGTTCTTTAACCTTTTAGAACTTCTCTATCTAGAAACTATAGAATTATTTTAATCATTATTGTAATGTTGTAAAAGGAACAAGTCGAATCACGATATACATATGTGTCGTATATTAGTACTTGTTTTTTTCATATTATGATGTCATACAGTTATTAAAACGTCTAAATACGAATAGATTAATGAAACAAGACGCTAAATTCCTTAAATAAAATAATAGTTGCTAAAAACTTCGTATATTTTATATATTAAATAAATGACCACATTCGACCAGCAAGTTATAAATTCAGTTTTAGTTATATAAATATGACGATATATAAAATTATTAATGCATCTATAAGTAAATACGAAAATTAAACTCGAGTTAAATATAAATAATTTCTCTGTCGCTTTTATAACGGTAAAACTACTAAAAATTTTTTTTATACTTACTACCAACGCAAGGGCGTGTCATTATTTAATACGTCCTTTTTTTTTGACCTTGTGTACCGAAAAGTGGCGATATGTTGTAGATCATTTTTTATTCGGTAGTACTCTATATCAACTGTTTCTATGTTAAAAATGTCGTCTTAAGTATTATACAATATTATAAAACTTAATAGAAACAAATGATTTTTAAATAACAATTTACCGTTCTTTCTTAATTTGTTTAACAACAAAACAGCAAGACAGCGCTGTTTAAACAATTAAAACGTAAGCAGAAGAGGGGCAACTTGTTTAATTTTAAATCAGATGCGCCGCTCGCCATACCAAATAGCATTGGGACATTATGTCACAGTTTTAGAAATAATTAAAATGTCTTCATGTATTTTTAGACATTTATTTTTTCGAGTTTTTATTTTGTTGAATTTAATAATTCTTAGTAAGATCTGTCAACATTTGACCGTTCTCTTCAAAGGGAGAGGAGGCATAATGGGCTAATGCCCAGAAGTGGGAAATTTACAGGCTGTTAATGTGTGTTTCTTATAAATCTTATAATATGGAAAGAAGATATCCAAATTTCCGAAAACGTAGCCTCAATTTTTGGTCATAGTTAGATGTAGGTATCTACAATATATGTAAACGTAGAACGTAATTTTTTGTCTCGTATATTTCCATTCTTCCCTAGGATTAAGCAAGATTGTATAAGGTAATTCCTGTAAATGCACTCAAGTGCCTAAAAGGATAGACTATGTTACAAACGTATTTAAACAGTGTTAATACTAAATATATTATTGCTAAATACCGATATTATTTTATTTATAACATTGTTACAATATACATCACTAAAAAGTTACGAATGTATAAAACATTACGTAAATATTTTAAGCTTTGCCAATTAACAGATTCCAAGAAAAAATATTTTATTTAAAAAATATATAAGGCTTAATAGGAGATTACATAACTGATTATAAAATCGTTTGTTCTGAAAGACTATCGACACAGACAAAACCGCTGATTCAAGATACCTGAAATTTTAAAGATAAGTTTAATTTACAACGTAAACTTTCGCTGATAATTCGGAAAAGTGTATTCGAAAATTTCTATTTAAAGTGGAAATGAGAGGAATAATATTGTATAAAATCAGGATCAGCTAGTAACTAATAAAAACAAGTTAATTGTTAATAATTGATTTTCATGCATTAATTTAATTAACATACTTATGTAATTGGTTTGGTAGAAAGGAATTTTGCTGTTTCATCTCGTATCTACACCGTAGTTGTAACTTTAAATTTAATTTGAGAAATCTGAACTTCATTTATCCGAAACTGTTGCGATAGACTGAAAGCGTTATTTGCGAAATCGGTCTCATTCGTTTCTTTTAGATTTATAAGAAGAAACGTGAAACAATTATTTATATAGATAACACTTTTATATGGACAAAAAAGGAATTGTTTGTCCTCTAATTTCCTGATATTATCACCAAGTTTAGGATTGAGGCTTTCGTGTGACAGTGTCATTTACTTCTATAAAGATAAGCAAAAACTTTAGCCGACTGAATATAGATAAGTCTTATCTACGTTACGCATATCTTGTTGACTTGAAATTTATTTATTCAGTATCATATATACGTATATTTAATTCAAGTGCCGAACTAGGCCGAGCTTGTGTCTCAGACGCTTGACTCTTCCGATGATGTAATACAATTAAAGTTATAAATTATGCAATTAAGAGTGACATGCTAAGATATATTACAACTGATAATAGTCTGTTAGTGCGCTTATGATAGCAAAAACTTTTTTTCGTCTACCGACTTATTTACAATTTGATCGGTTAGACTACTGTAAGTGCGAACTTCAACAACATTTTTTTTATATAAATATACGTTTAAATTCATTGTTATTTCATTAATAATGTTATTAAGCATAAAAAGCATTTTTAATAAATAGTTGGTTATTTAGTTTTGTCAGACGACTTGATTAAAGTTACTGTGCCATTATGACCGCGTAGAATGATAGCTTTAAATATTTACAGTACCTAAATGAACAGAATGGTGGCGTTAAATCGTAAATCCGAATCTCGAAGCGGAGCATAAATATTCCTGTTGCCGATGGAAATAATAAAATAAGACTGAATGATAAAGCCTAATACTTTAAAGTCTAAACGATTCGAATATCATATAAATATACATATATGTATTATAAATAGCATTGTTACCTATTTTATGTAATATATTCCTTTATTTTTTTATCGGCGATGTTTGGACAGATTCCCATTGAATCTGGAATAAAATGTATGGAATGTATATACCTATCTTCAAGTAGTATTCTCCCATGTAGGCCTACCTCTTGACATAAAACTTTCGGCGTTCACTGATATGAGTAAAGATTGTACTTACAAGTTAATGTGCACATCAAAGTAGAGACAGCTAAATACATTATAATATATAACATGAATATGATAATTTAACATAGAGGGAGTTCTCGAGTGAATAATACTATACCTAGTAGATGAATTAACAGATCCCAATATGATGATAGGTACACCAGGTATATAAGGGATTTCGGTAGGAATATATCTTAAAGTAGGAACATTCTTATTTATTTATTTATTCGTAAGCGAGTTATAAAATGTAAATAAATAAAGTAAATATCAGCCATTCTGTTTTTTTGTATTTTTATTTTTAATCTGGGCGAAGATATTTCCCATAGAGTGCATAATATACGAAAGAGATTGATCTATTCAGTAGATATTATGCTTTTACCTTATAAAAACAAAATAATATTAAAATGTTACTGATCGTGTGACGCGTGACGTACCCATATAGTGTTACAAACGCAATCCTAATCCAATTTTTCTGAGGCAGGTAGACGGATTTAATCCAGATCTATTTCAATGCTTGATATGCACCTCTATATTTGCATATCTGGCACATGTATCAGGTTTGCTTTATATTTGTATTATATTTGGTCCAACTACATATTATAGCTACATATTTATGCATCGTTAAGGAAAACACAATCGTATTTATAATATTATAAAACGCCTGCATTATTATTTAAGACCTAACTCGAAACTCATCACCTGCATTTCATGTGTGAAATATAAATCTTGTTCATACTAAACAGTACTGCTGTAATCATTAACTGCCTTATATTTATGTATGTCCAATTATGTATATAATATCCACGGGCTCACAGTTGCCCGTGCCTTTTTTTACATTCTACTTTAATACATCTGGCGTTTTATATCTTATATTATTACTGAACATCAGCAGTTCTTCGCTGGACTTCGAGCTCGCCGTCTTCTTGGAAGACATGGCCCATATAGACTTATATACTTTTTTTTTACACTTTATAATTATAATATATTATAATAAATAGGGAAAGTAAGTTGTCCCACGATGTTTTCTCCGCCAAACACGAAATTGTAAACACAAATTAAGCACATGAACACCGTTCTAACCACTGGACCATCCCGGCTCTTAGTACTAACTCTTATGACTTTTTATCTACATTTTTGATAATTCTTCTCTCAGTATCTCGCAGCCAAGGTTCGCTGGAAAACATACCTTATTAAGATAAGCCTTTATACGTATTCGTTTGTATACTTAAGTTTACGGCCTGAGTTGTGTACAATATAGCGATTTAGGACAAGAACAACAATAATGTGAAAAGTTTTCATAATACTTTCATCCTTTTATTTATCATAAAAAATTCCGTCTTTTTATATATGAAAATTGGGAGTTGGATTACCAAATGTATCTCCTGATGGTAAGTGGTCACCATCACTAATAGATAATGGCATAAATATTAATCGTTTCTTACATCGCCAATGCACCACCAATTAACTTTTTTCATACATTTGTATATATAAATATATACAAATGTATGAAAAAAATATATAATAAATAAATAAATATATATATATTTATTTGTATATTTGTAATGTATGAAAAAAGTTAATGCTTGTAAATTGTACACAAATTGGACAACAACATCACATACATTACTCTGATCCCAATGTAAGTAGCTAAAGTACTTGTGTTATGGAAAGTCAGAAGTAACGACGGTACCACATACACTCAGACCCAAAACAATATAGAAAACTAATGAACTTTTTCTACATCGACTCGGCCGGGAATCGAACCCGGGCCTCGAAGTGACGTACCCATGAAAACCGATGTACACACTACTCGACCACGGAGGTCGTCATAACAAATTGAATAATAACATGAAAATACAAACCATTACTGTACACCATTAGAAGATAGTACTAATTTTTGTTTAGTACAAGCGTCGATCTTACGGCTAACGATCTATTTCATGGCCACCTAATCAAAAAAGAAGGCTTTCAGTGCTAATCGTAGATTCAATTCCCTCTCACAGTTCAAGTTACACTGAAATCAATCGAGATCTCAAGATTTTTATAGCGCTTCCCCAAAGTTTTTCAAGAAAAACGTCAAATTGTTTTAGGCAACCTTTCCAATATATTTTTCTTTCAGTGCAGAAGTAAGTTTTCTATTTAAAAAAAACTACTCAATTTACAATTAAATTGGATAAACGTTACGTCTGAATACAAATAAAAATACATAACAATCTTTCAAATATCACAAAGGCATTCATACACACTTGGCGGTAGGGCTTTGTGCAAGCCCGTTTGAGTAGGTACCACTAACTCATCAGATAATCTACCTACAAACAGCAGTACTCATTATTGTTGTGTTCTGGTTTGAAATGTGAGTGATCCAGTGTAAATACAGGCACAAGGGACATAATATATTAGTTCCAAAGGTTGGTGGTACATTGGTGATGTAAAAAACGATTAATATTTATGCCATGGTCTATGGGTGATAGTGACCAGTTACCAGGTATCAGGTGGCACAATTAGACGGAAGCGTACCTATACAAAAAAAAATCACATTGCTACTTCAATGCTGTTTGGTGGATACACATGTGACACAGAACACGAGCCAAGATTGCCCAGTTGTTAGAACACGTGCATCTTAACCGATAATTTCGGGTTCAAACCCAGGCAAGCACCACTGAATTTTCATGTGGTTAATTTGTGTTTACAATTTATCTCGTACTCGGCGGTGAAGGAAAATATCGTGAGGAAACCTGCATGTGTCTAATTTCAACGAAATTCTGCCACATGTGTATTCCACCAACCTGCATTGGAGCAGCGTGGTGGAATAAGCTCCATACCTTCTCCTCGAAGGGAGAGGAGGCCTTAGCCCAGCAGTGGGAAATTTACAGGCTGTTTTTGTTAAAAAATAAACAGAACACGAGATGAATTATAATTACAAATTAAGCACTTGGTATTCCTCTAGTGCTTGTCCTGCTTAAGCCCGCAACTTAATTACTACCGTTAATACACATATCGGCTTAACGCTTTTGATAGAATGTATGTTAGGTACTGATTTGGATAACAAAATTGCGGAAGCCAGGAAGTAATTACATTAAGTGAAAACTAGTAAGAACCAGTCCAATCTGGATTATAGTCGTAATCCACCCGAAGGAACGTGAATAGGGTTAATATTCATTAAGGTTAAAAAATTACAAATACGTAAGTTTAGCTTATAACAATCGGAGAAGGTTAATATAAACAAACCTTAGATGCCGTATTTGATGCTATTTGCTAATAGCTCTGCTATAAAATACACTACAATACTTTTTTAATACAACACTATTCCTCTTTACATCACATCACACTTTTATCTTACTTCCAAATTCCAATATCAAATTCAAAATGCGTAATGAATATCATAAATTATTTAAGATCTCAATAAACTATGTGACGACAACTGAATGTTAAAGTTATATATCTGTCGGTACTCATTCTTTAGTCGGAATAGATTGTAGATTTATACATTGAAATGTATCAGAGATCAAATTTTACTTTTTACATATTGCAAATCAATGCGAAACATACCATACAATTTGTAAAACGAACTAACCCAACAATTGCTTTTTAATAAAATTCTGTAATCATTCTAATATTGATTCAAATCTGCGAAATCGTTCAAAAACCCTTAATTTTACAATAATGCATTTCTTTTCATTTATATGTATTTTGTACCATATTTAACTCCATGTTTTAATGTAATAATGGAAACTTTGTTGGCTTGTGTAGATTCCGCGCTTTGTCTTGTATTTATGTATGATATCTGTATGATTCACAATAAATAAATAAAATCATTATTTATATGAAAATAACAACGTCCAATGGCCATTACCGCTTACCGCTGTCTGTCTCTATGTATGCTTAGATCTTTAAAATTACAAAACGGATTTTGGTGCGGTTTTTTGTAATAGATAATTCACATTCAAGAGGAAGTGATGTCGTAAATAAACACATTTTAACGCTTACATTGCAAACGCTGGCTGAACCCTACGAGATAGATCAAAATAATGTACTACAGTATTGTACACCTTAAAAAGTTCTTCAAAAAAGTCCGCGATAGTATATCTCTATCTCTTAGGGATAACTTTTAACTTACTAACTAAAATTTTAAATAGATATATCATCTACTGTAAGTTAAAATTTATCGTAATTAGGACACCAGCTTATTAGCACTTTGTCTGGGACAAATACTTGTCACATAGTTTCCAAAAAAAAAAAAATCTAGTCAATATTTTTTTCCTAACTGTATTAATAAATAGCGTACTTCATTTATTATTGGGCAACGAAAATATTTTCGTGAAATAAATGTGACCTAGAAATATATAAAGCTGGAGCTTTATAAGATTTTGTTTGATTAACATTCAGTTTCTGAAACGCTCATGAAAGATAGATGAACTAAGTTTGCTTCAATCTCATTGGTTTATAATGCCATCGGCTGCCATCGTCAATTGAGCATTTAGAACAGCGAAAGTTAATTTAACTTTGATCTGTGTTTTAAAACTAGAGGTCGTTTTGGTCTATTCTATGAAAAAATATATAGGACGTATAACTTTACACCAAATTTTAAAAATATATGTATGTATAAAAACTAAATCGATCGCGAGCAGCTCAGCATGACTACTAAAATTTATGTTTGTTAATGACTAAAATATTTTCCTACAGTTAAATTATAATGACAACATAGACAGATAATTATAATAACAGGATATTATAGGTTTATTGACGTACAAAACGATGTCACAAATCACTGACGATTATATATACCGAATATTATTAAGATTCATGGGGTCAATGTCTGAAAATGTATCTTGATCTACGAGAATCATTATAAATATATATTTATTATAATTATATAAAATAAATTTTACCATAACAATTATTTATTTCTTATAATTATGATACACAAGATATTTCACTGTGCAAGAACTGAAGCGGAAGCTTTTGCTTAAAAGATTTAACATATAACAGTAAATTTCTAAAAGTAGTTAGAACAGGTGTTTCTTAAGCGAAAGTGGCCAATACCATTCTGCTTTCATTTGCCTAATTGTACCGTGTTATGCAGAAATACACCAACCCACAGGAACAATAATAAAAGTTGCTAAGAAACGAGAAAAGCAAAATTATTAAATAAAATAAAGTTATGCAATATCTTTAATGTAATATGCATAACATTATAGTCGATCAAATCCACAAATAAATAAAATTACATATTGAATTTTCAGTAGCGGTTCAAACAGTAATTTAATTTCATGCAATCAAAAGTTTATTTTGTTGTTTAAATAGTATTATATTATTCCACGTGTCCTTAATTATAGACGAAATAATTTTAAACCAATGTTGGAATTTATTGCTAAATGATTTGTAAGTACTTTTGAGAAACCATGACATTTTATGCTCCCAGAGTTCAAAATTAAAATCAAAAAGCAAAATCAAAATATACTTTATACAGGTAGGCTATTTCAAGCACTTTTGAAACGTCATTTAACAAACCATATTTAGTGAAGCTACCACCGGTTCGAAATGCAGATTCTACCGCGAAGAACCGGCAAGAAACTCGGTACTTACTCTTTTTCAACATTTAAAAATATAAAGTCATGTATAAATACAATTATATACCTATGACCTATGTATATAATAAATCCTGCCTGGAAGTCAACAAGTATTAGCTCTTCGCTTTTTTATCATCTATATAATTAATCATCAATTCTTATATCGTAAAAATCCAGGAAAAAATATAATAATTATATTGTGTTCCAACCGTATAGTATAACTTTGTCTGGGTGAGTATCATAAAATTATTTCATTTGAGTGATCATCTTTTCGGAAACTGGATGTACATAAAATCTATCCCTATATAAGTAAGTTGTAACGAATAAGAGCTAGAAATCGAGATTAAATATTGCGATTCAACTATATATTATGATAAAATGCTTTGAAAATAAAGAATTTATAAAATCTTTCTCTCTTTTCATAGAACATCGTTAAGATGAAAAACATAAATCCTGATATATAAACAGTTTATATATATGAGTAAACATTTATATTAAGAACGTGACTTCTCAAAAGTTAGTAAACTATTATTCAAAGGTAGACTACGACATTTCATGCTATATGAGGAAAGTTACCAAGTTAATATGTGGTTTACATCTCGGGAACGGAAAATTATTGGAAATGACATGAAGTTTCATATAGTATATTGTACAAGGTATCCTCAATTAATTATTTGTATTAAAAAATACCTAATATCATTCTAGGCTTTTAGACGAGGCTCTTGAATTATGATAAATGTTGATGATAATCTCTTTATAGTATAAAACAAAGTCGCTTTCTACCGTCTGTACGCTTATATCTTTTAAACTAAGAATCGGATTTTAATATAATCTTCATCAATAAACACAATGATTCAAGAGCAAGATTTATATGTATATCCTATATTATAGAAGAAAAAAGTCAAGAATTACAACTTTCCTAGATGGAAAAAAAAGCAAGAATTTCTCTTTTTATGTTTGCTCTGCAGTCTAAAACTTGTACATAGACCCTTGTCAAGCCGGGACGGGTTTTAGATAAAAATACTAGAACTGCTTGTCAAAATCATTACAACTTAATAACGTAAAGTAAAAAATGCTTCTAAATATCTCAAATTTGAATAAAGACAACCTCTCTTTTTTTACATAGGTTTCTGGTTGGTCGCCTTTAACATACTCGTAAAATTACGAATCCTTAAATCCATTAAATTTTAATGAAAAACTATGAGTAAACCTCAATAATATAAGAGACGACGCTTCATTTTATTCGATGTTTACTGTACAACTAATCAAGGATCACTGGCTTAAAATATGGCTAATAACTGGCTTAATATTAACCACAATTATGATTATTTTACCATCTAACGCCATTGCAATTGTATCGAAATGAATTATGAAGTATATATATTACAAAACAAAAAAATATACATACAAATCATTACATTAACTTTTTTATCTCGTATAGTTAGGTGGTCACAGTACTCATAGATAAGGATACTATAAGAAATGTTAATCACTCCTCGTATTACCAACGCGCCACAAACCTTATGAACTGAGATGTTATATCCCTTGTACCTGTTACACTGGCTGACTCATCCTTCAAACCGACACAAATTGTTGTTTTACTAAGTATTGCTGTTTGCCGGTAGAATATTTGATGAATAATTAATGAATTAATAGCACTAAAAGACACTGACACCACTTGAAAAAGCTTCTTCTAAAACAATTTTATAATTTATCGTAAAAATACAACAAAACACAACATTGTATTTTTTTATTATATCTTCAGTAAGAAGGTATTTAACTTCATTGTTCGTAGCGTTTGTAATATTTTTATTCAACCACTTTTATAATACTGGGTCTCGTTGTTTTGTAACTTGGAAAAATGTTCATAGCTTTTGAGTTCGCTTGCGGTTTCTTAGTCGAAGCGCATTTAAATTAAATTTGCCACTATACAATTACACTACACTTTACAATTCCCGTCTATTTGATCAGACTATAAATATTTGAATATTTTTTTTTGTATTACGGCCTGCTTAACTATTTCAGAAATATTCATATCGTAGATATCAACCTGATGAAGCGATATTTTTATACACGTCACGGTAAAATTGTAAATTTCGTTAGACATAATCTATCCAAATGAATTTCAGTTAAGTTATAAACACTAACCTAATTTAACCAACAAAATTATAATTATATTATCGAAATTTTGCGCTTTACTCAGTTAAGTTTGTTAAGTCGAATCACCGTTTACAATCTTTCGACAGCTTACAGTCTCGCGGGATAGATTATAATCTAACGAAAATTACAATTTTACGGTGATATATACATACATATAACTTTTACCCCAGCAGCATCCTTGTAATATATCCAAATCGTTTCCGAATCATGTCTAAGAAACGTTAATAGAACGACCAAAATCATTTAACGGAACATTCAATCTAATCTAAATATAATCTCGATAAACATCTTGAATATGAAACGGTTCAAGATTGCGTTTATATAACTCCCATAATATTTTTATAGGGCGGCATTAAATGCTGTTAATTGATACTAAAGTATTGAAAATAGCTTCAGAAATTCGGTACTCTGTAACTGTTCTTACAAACACGTGGTGTTTTATTTATCTGAGACCACAATAAACTGGGAGTACAATAAATAAAAGTATTGGATAATGTACATATTGAGCGTATCGGATGATCCCACACGGCGTTTACCGTTAACGGCAGTAAAAACTATATAAATAAAATGAATGCACTGCACAAAATTAATACAAAAGTATCATGATGTTTCGAGCACGTTCAGACGAGTGTGTATTGTACGATCGAGTTTTATAACTTTGAAAGAGTCGTAAAATATAAACACGACTGGCATATGAAGTCCTAATAATAATTATTATAAAATAATCTACGATTGCAATTGATATAGGAGCATAATTAAAAAATATTTTTATTCTGGATCGCGTTTTCTGTTGAGTATAGTTACGACTATACTTTAAACAGTAAATTTTTAGTATTGACTTAATTTTTACATATATTTTCATTTTATGGTTCTTACATTATTTGCAATATTTCGCGAGAAGATTTGAAGTTTGAGAAATTGCACCAAGAAATGTATTTACTTATCGGCTTATTTGTATGCACTGAGCGTGCACCCAGCGATCTGGCTGATCTTTAATAACAGGCAAACATTTATCCCGGCGTGGCAGGTGCCGAGCTTAGACTATCGATTTGACATTCGCAAACTCATGTTTTATTCGGCTACGACACGTCTGAACGAAATCAATTCGCAACGTGTAAGTTTGTCGACCATAAAACAAACGTTTACAAAGAACTAGATATTCTTAAAGAGCTTCTGTTTATAAGGTAAATTTACGGTTTTATATATGATTGATGATGATATTTGATTATGATTGACGTACGTAAAAGTATGATTGAAGAATTAAAGTAGATTGATTTAATTCTTTTCTAAACTTAACACAGATATAAAATTGTATTTCTGTGGTACAACAAGGATAAGGACGTTAAGGAACTTATAAAAAAAACAATATATATTCTTGAAACTTTCATATATGAACATTATCATCAGTTATTAAAAATAACGATTCGATTAACAAAATCTAGAATTGATAATTTTATATAAATCGAATGGTGTATCGAATATTATCATTTACTGTATTTCTATACTATTGTCGGTACTCATTGCTTTAGAACAAACTGCTCAGAAATGTTTAATCACCGATTAGAAAACAAAAATTCGAGTCAATGTCAATTACAATGCAAAAACAAAAAACTTTTCACACCCTTGAGTAATACAAAATTAACCAACTGACCTATATAATCGAAGTCACGTTTAAGGTCGCATTTGTTAATAATTCATAATATAACTGTCTTGTATTGTAAACATAACCATGAGTTTATATGTTTTCTTAATAAATTGGTTCTGCGGTTTTAATATAATATTTGGGAGAATCGTTTTACGTCGCTTGCAATATTACTTGTATCAATTTAATTTTCAGCCGAAATAGGATGTCATAAAATTTTAAAAGTTAACTAACCTAAAAAAATAAGCTGTCCTTTTTAAGTAATTTAAAAAATACGGTCGGTGACTAAAATGTTGTTGAATGTTTTTAATTTAAATTTTATATTTCATATTTTTAGTTAGACGAGAAATTTATTTATTTTTAAAGTCTCGGTATGTTTAGTGTTTACATAAAAGGGTGGGTCTTAATCCACATCGACAGATCTTTAATGATAAAATAATTTTAATTTCAAGTTTTAAAGTAATTCTACGTATAATATTATTACACTTAGAATTATTAGGAGGAACTAGAAGTATACTTAATTTCATGTTATAATCGGAAATACCTTGATAGATTAATTTAGGAAATGTTATTAAATATGTCGCGTCAGGGTCGGTCGGCGGCGATATAAAACTGTTGCTATTTCTATTTATCTCGTATCTTTTCATATTTGTGAGTTAAATATCTTCCCCGATCGTAGGTAGAAGAAAAAGAGTAAATAAACTTCAACTTTGAATACAATTTAATTCTTTTTAATTTAGTATTGCTTAAACAAAATAAATGCATTATTGGAAACAGACAAGTTCTTTGAAGTTCATTGTGCTACCATCGATTCTCAGGAACGTACCGCCTAATTTTCAAGCGAGACCGTACGACAAATGCTGTGTCCAGGCTAAGCAGAAGTAATGACAACGCCTGCGTTACCGCATGCCGAATCTTTACTACACTCGCAGCTCGCAATCAAAACAATTGAAAGCGAATCAAGCGGATATTAAAATAAATCGCAACAATAAATATAGAATGATTATTAATATCACATTTTGACTAATATAACTCAATCAAATCAAATCTCAAACCCATAACAATCCTGACCAATTTTCCGAGGTCGTTCTCAAGGGCGGTCCCTTGAATATAAACACACAACATTTTGCAGTGCACAAGTGTGTTCACAATCACGGTCATTGTAACAGTCCGATGAATGGAAAATCCGTAACGACCTGAAAGAGTTTAGGGAGGGCTAAAGTCATTATGTACTATGCGAAGCACGGGCAAGTGTCAACTTGCAAAATCCAGTTTGTAGAATCATTGGAAACACTTCGGAACTCAGTCTGTAGTAAAGATTTTAGTGTCTGAAAAACCAATTAATTTATAATACAACACAATAAAACTGGTGCTATTGCACGGAAATGAAAATTATATACTGAAAATAATTGCTTACTATGTGTTTTTTTTTATATCATAATAATTTTATTTTCATCACTTTTGTACAAATTGTTGAATTTAGCGAGACAGTAAAAGGTCTATTTTTTCTGAAATTACTGAATTAACATCAGTCCCAGTGAAGGTCTCCTCTCAATCACAAATTAATTAAGCTCGTTATATTTTCAAGTAGGGCAATACGTACTTTTCATTTATCAATTATTTTACGGATGCTGTGTTCCAAGATGAAGAGCGAGTGGGATTGAACAATAATAAATAATTAAAGGGCGCAAAGGACAACTTTACATTCAATTGCAATCACTTAATATCAGATGTTTAGCTGCTGTCAATTAAAATAAATAAAATAAGTTCTATATTTAAAATAAGAATACTTATCAATACATTATAAATACTTTCAACTTTGTTTAGCATATCCTACTCGTTCTAAACAATAGATACCATATTTGATATTCTTAATAAATATTAATACCAATTTATAACTTCAATATAAAAGCACATCTGTTGCAAAAAGATCTCGTCATTTAATTAAATAAAGACAAATAACAATTTATTAGCAAAATCATAATACGTGTAGCCAAAACTAATAAAACCCAGACAGCACTGCCATTTAATTTAAAATAGACGTTTGCATTAAATGATACAGCCAATATTTATCGGCGAGGTACTCTCGTAACAGTCAACTTAAATATTTAATCAATTTTCGAATGTCTTATTTTCATTTTAACTTATCTTTTACCAAATATAACAATAATTACTTATTTCGTACCAAAAATATTGATTTCTAGCATAAAGTAAATATACATGAATTTTAGGATAAAGTAAATTTTATAATTTCTATAGTCAATTTCTATACTATCTATTTTAAAAATAACATCTCAATAAATCTTGAAGTATTACCATTTAAAATGATAATCTGTATTTGTAATTGTTATGTCAACGGTACGGTTTTACGGACATTTCAATTGTGATTGTCATTTTAAATGGTACTCTTCAGAATTATATTCGAATATATAAGTACATAGTTATTAAACAATTCCTACGAACTGAGTACAATTTATCGTTAATTTTACAAAGAATAAATTATACCTCTGGAAACTAAAGGTTTGCTATTACCGATAATAATTTAATGAAAAGGCTGACTTACAAATGTTTCGTTCGCAATGAAATCCATTATATGCGCAACAGTTAGCACGAGCATGCAACCGCTTAATGAAGCAATTAAAAACAATAGAAAACAACACTATTGAAATGTCGTTGCTTTGTTGTTATTCGTATTTATCGAGGCGTGAGGTTTTTGAGCGTAAAACTGAAATATCATTCAGTGCTATTTATTATTCAGACACTTCTTCATCAATGAAGATTTTTTTTCATTGGTCGACGAATCTAATAAAATAAGAGCTGATTCAATTTGACTCAATTTGATAAGTTACTTAACAAGCCTGTCGTTTCAATATAAAGTGAAGATATCACAGTTTCAATAAGTGGATCCTATAAAGGATTTTTTTTTTTTTTTATAAAGAATTTATATTTAATCCAAGTACAGAAGAAAATAAAATATATATAGATTTTATATATATTCGTACCAAAAGTATTTTCAAATATTCATATTGTGAGATAAATAAAAACAGCTGAAATGAAAACCTGCAATAAACATATTGATTAATTATAACAAGTATTTATTTAACGTTCATTTTTTTTTAACATTGTTTAAGAGAATAATTATCCATATATGTAATGAGATACTAGTTATTTATTATTAGTGAATTGTATTAAATAAGTTGTCTTTTCCCTTGTCAATTTCAGTCACTTACTCCCTTAGTATCGGGACGTCAAAGAACATGACATAAGATTGCCTCAGCAGACTTTTTCGGTAAAATACGTTGGGTGGGTGATATCTATTCAGGCTACAGTAACCGCTTTTACATTAATGTATACAAATAAAATATTTAAATCAGTTTTCGCTAATTTAATACCTACATGGCAGCCACCGACTAAGATTTATTTTATCACAATTTGAAGCCTAATTCTATTAGTGTTAAAATAATTAATAGTCTTCAACACAATAAGCAACCATAAAATTATAGTTCATTATTTTAAATCTTACCGAACAACCTTATCTGTCTATCTGAATAAAACAAAATCAAAATATTCAAGGCTTTTTTGTCGTATTATATGATCCAGTTAAATGTATGGAAGTTCGGATCATAGATTCCAAGAAGAAGCTTTCTATTCTACATACTTTCCAAAATTTTACGTATATGAAATTTTGTACAATTGAATTAATATGGCCGGTATGGAAATCAACGAATACGACTTTTTTTAACGTTGATTGATTGGTATCGCGATATGAAATTAACTGAAAATACTATGATGTCGTTATTGAAAAACTGAACTATACATTAGCATTAGCATTTTTTTTATGTAAATTTCCCACTGCTGGGATAAGGCCTCCTCTCCCTTTGAGGAAAGCTTGGCCGTGAAAGTGCAACAGATACACAGAGTTACTTTCGTATTTATAATATTAGTAGATATATATCAAAATTCTCAGTCGGTTCTTAGATATGCAAGTATGTAAATAAAGATGGGACCGAAAATTTATAATATGTAGTGATTATACGGTATATTCAGATTTTCGCTTTTATTAATAAACTCGACTTTATTAAAACGTTAATCATACGCGCAGACAAAATCTCATAGACAGCTTAATAATAATAATTAATGCTCTACGCCAAACACTTAATTAAAAGATGAGACAAAGCATGGATCAGAGCAAAGTATTTTAAAATAATTATGTTTGTTTATAAGTTAATGACTCTGTCTTGTCAAACAGATTTAATTAAGATATGTTTTGTTACTTTAATATTTCAGAATCTAATTATAAAATATTTTCTAGATTTAAGCCAGTCTAAGCGCGCTAAGATTGGAATCATCAATAGTGCACTGTAAGAACTCACTTCGTAACTAAATCGTGGAAAATTGAAAACCAACATACGTTGATATGCGATTTTAATACTAGTGTCCTTCAGGTATTACAATATTACAGTGTTGTGTTATAATATTACAATGTCGCATATTACTGACATTTTGTTCTGTAGGGCTATTCTGTAATAAGAAACTCGGATCTCACTGCAGAACACGCGTGAAATATATGCGATATTGACTATAATAATTTTAAAATGTATACGATACATTTATCAAAATGGCTTATATTTTTTGTCAACATTTCACGAGTGATATACGATATTCTTACAGAATCGCACTGCTGCTGAAAGTTTGCAAATTATTCTCACTGAATTAACTTGATATTTCCAAAACAGTTTAATCACTTTGTCTGTCAAATTTAATAATACAATGCCGTTTTACTAACTAAATTTATTACTCAGTCATTCATTGTCATTTTATGTATAGTACAATTGATATCCAATTTACTGACTTTAGAGGTTTACTGTCAATCAATGTAACAATGTTAATATTACAACTTATATATTTCGCTACTTACTTTTCTTACCCTTTGATAAGTTCGTCAAGTAGGCTTTTAAGGTCAACGACCTGTGTTAGTTAAACGAAGGACACTTACATTATTCACTTATCGTCTTCTAAGGATTTTTTTTCGATTTCTTCAAATAATGTACTAATATTATGATACTAATAGTTAATAAATTGACAAAGACATTATACATAAATATATACATTGTATATTTATTCCTTATTATGTCAACGTAGTCAGAGAATAATGTACTTGTCGTCATATCCAGCAAAATTACTAAATGAGAAAAAGTATTCAAAATTTGTAGATCCCATAATTTTTTTACGAGTAATTTATGAAGGTGTCAACTTTTGTACATAAATGAAAATAATCACTTCGATATTAGATCGTTTTTATCTACGTACAGTGTTAATCAGCATTAATGTGAATGATATTATATCAAATGTATTCCATTTAAACCAAAATATCTAGAAATAAGGCTTTATTTATAAGCATCCGAAATCAAGGCAGGGTCGTAAAATAAATGGGTCATGTCTGCGAGTTTACGTACGCGCCTGACACCTGAAATTTGTTCTGATTTCTAATTGCTATAAATTTTACTGCTAAAGACGCAGATTTTCACATTTATATTTTTTTTCTCAAACTCAATTTAGTACAACGACTGCTATAGAATTATATGCTTTTGAATCTCTATTTAATTGTCTTGTTTTTGCATATTTCTTCCTCTTACTGATGGATAGACGAGATGAAAATCTGATCACACCTAGGATGTCTACTCAACTTTACGTGCTATTCGAGTCTAGTATCGCTTACTCAGAAAAACCCAAAAGCATATTGTTCCAACCTCGAATATGATTTTTCCCAACTCATAATGGGTCAACGAGGGATACCTACCGCATGATTTAAATCCAGAAAATACAGAAAGCGCGTTAGTAAAAGTATGTTCTATTCTACAACGAAAAGTGCTACAAATAATAGTATTTTGACATTAACTTGATAAGAGTAGACACTGACTAAAACACGCGCAAAGCTTCGCATTTCCTAAATGTTTTCGTGTAAGCAGGAACAAGACTTGATTTTGAGGAAATTTGTTACTAACGCAACAACATAAAACTTGTGGAGACTCAGCATAAGATATGTATGTATTTTAGCTTTGATTTTCAAATTATATTTATTGTTATACTTCTACGACCTGTAATATCTTTATTCATTTTTTTAAATTTTAACCGACTTTAACAAATAAGAACAAGTTACTTTATCTTGAAATATATAATATAGCTATGATATTTTTAAATAATATTTATATCAGCTCGAACTATGCGTTTGAAACTGGTTTGAAAATTAATTTTGGAATTAAAAATTGTGGATATTTACTGAATATTGTAATTTCAAATCCGGACACTAAAATTAATTCTGTGCTCGATATTTTGAAGCACATAGACCATAAACCTGAAACCCATTGATATTCTACTACATATATATAAACCAACTAGAGTTCTAGCAAAGTATATCCATAGTAAAAAAAAATCATGATTTCACCTAAGATAAAAATAAATCATTTAGTGCTTATATAAGATGTATGAACTATTACCCGCGCTTGTATGAATTCGTTAAAATTAAAAAAAATTGAAGCGATTTGTACAGTCGGACACGAATTCAGACTAACAATGTCATTTGGCGACTTAACTCATATGCATGTTTCAATTACAATCAATATATTTATTACGTAATATATGAAAGTTTGATGTTAGCTCTAGTGAAACTAAAAAGTAAATTAAAGTAGCAGCATGAAAATATCCCATTGCTAGTCTAAGTCCTTCTCTCCTTTTGGGGAGAAGGTTTTGGAGCTAATTCCACCATGCTGATCCAATGAATTTGCATACATGGTTTAGTTGATACACATGTGGCAGAATTTCACTGAAATTAGACACATGTAGAAAATCCTCAGGATGTTTTCCTTCATCGCCGATAAACACAAATCAAGCACATGAAAATTTAGTGGCTTTTGCCCGGGTTTGAACCGTCTATTATTTTATTTTCGTCTTTTTTTTTATTTTCCCACCTACATACAAAATACCGTTTCAAGAGAATAAAGCGACGTAAGCGCTTTTATCTCGTTTGTGATTTGATTTGTAATACATTATAAGGGTCCAGGTTATATAAAAAACTTATTAATTGATATATTTTTTTCATTTATATGATGTATTGTACATCATCATACATATGTTGTTAAAATATTTTCGATTGATATAGTATATGTACAATTTATACATAGTATGAAATGGGTTTGTTTACAACGAATAATAATGTCGTATTAGTTACATTTTTAACCAAAAAGAATAACTACAGAGTTTCTTGCCAACTTCTTCTAAACATTCTAAATCGTACAATGAACATTCCAAATATTGGTACCTTTCCGTTTAATAAATGTCAAATTGTAATTCTCGTCAATGAAAAAATGTAAATCAAAATTCTTTGGTGAATTAGTTGAGTAGGTTCTTCGAGTTTATTCTATTTTATAAATTATAATGCTATAATATTTTGTTAAAATTTTATGAATAAGCCTGTAATTAGGTCAGGCTTAACCGCAAGCACTATTATACAATACTTCACATCCAATTACCACTCAAGAACAAATATAATTATATATCTTTTAGTTAATCAGTTTATCAAAATTAAATCAAAAACCTCAATAAGTATTCAGTACATGAGCCGTCTCTTTGTGAAAGGTTCAATCCTAAGTCCCTGGGCTATTGTCCTCGCACTTAATACTACAGAAATATTTAGAGGGAAAAATAGGAATTTCTTTTTTTTTTTTATGTTAGAGGTGGCAAACGAGCAGGAGGCTCACCTGATGGAAAGTGACTACCACCGCCCATGGACATCTGCAACACCGGGGGACTTGCAGGTGCGCTGCTGGCCTTTCAGGTAGGAGTACGCTCTTTTCTTGAAGGTTTCCAAGTCGTATCGCTTCGGAAAAACTGCCAGCGAAATCTGGTTCCACAGAGTGGTTGTGCGAGGCAGAAAATCTCTTAAAAATTGCGTTGTTGTCGATTTTCGGACATCTAGGTGGTGTGGGTGATCGTCGATAATTCGAGCCATTCTACGTTGGATACGGTCAAATGGAAGGAAGAGAGGTGAAAGCAGTACTCCATGTGTGGCCGAATTTGTGCCTTGTAGAGTCTTAGACGATGGGCCGACGTGAAATACTGTCTTGCCTTGCTGAGCACACCGAGCTTTTTTGATGCCAATTTGGCTTTGCCTTCCAATTGACCGCGGAACTGAACGAGGCTTGAAATATCGACGCCAAGTATTCCGATACTAGCTGTGGCGACTAACGGAATGTTCTCAAATCGTGGAGATACGACAAATGTTTTGGGAACCTTCAAGAAAAGAGCGTACTCTTTCCTGAAAGGCCGGCAACGCACCTGCAAGCCCCCCGGTGTTGCAGATGTCCATGGGCGGTGGTAGTCACTTTCCATCAGATGAGCCCCCTGCTCGTTTGCCACCTATGACATAAAAAAAAAAAAAAAGTCTTTCAGGAGTTCGGGACGACGCCGAATGCATAGGATTGCCGAAAAAGACGCGTTAAGACCGGCGCCAACTCGGGAGCACAAGTCCGTAGCACGATTGGATAACCTGGTAGCTATCCGGATGGGATGTCAGCAGAAGGTCCAACAGGGAAGATATATGAACCTCCACGTCCGGTATTCGCGTTGGCGAGGTGACCAGTTGTGTGAAATCATATACTAAAGCGAAGTCGAGAACAGATCTACCCGCATGATCGGTAGTTCGTGATCCAAGCCATTCGGCATGGTGGGCATTAAAATCGCCAAGAATTACGAACTCTGCGGTTGGGATCTGCTGCAGCACGGAATCTGTAGCCATTTGGACGTGCTCAACCAGTCGGTCGTTTTGGCATTTCCGCTATGGGACCTATAAAGGCACGCGTAGATTCGCGGATGGTCGTCGCAGTCTGCACGCAGCCAGATAATCAATAGGTCCTACCCTTCAAGGCTGCCGAGGCGTCGAGAGCAGATAATGATATCTGCTCTGACGTAAACGCACACCCCAGCTCGTGATACAAAGGAATGTTCCCATTTGTACCCGGGGTAAGAAAGAAAAGTCGTATCGGCAGGAGAGGATATCTGGGTCTCGGTAAGAAAGAGCAATGCCGGCTTCGCCGTCTCAAGGTGAAAGTGAATGGCGTTCAAGTTGGAGTAGAGTCCCCTTATGTTGCAGAAGTCCACAGTGTGGGTGGTAGGGGTTGCCTTATGATGCCTGCTCCGCTTGCCCCGAACAGTGGCGAGCGAAAAATTGCCCCCCTCCCCAGAATTCGGAGGTCAGCCTGGGCATCCCTGCTCAGGTGGTGTACGTCCTGAGCATGGATGCCCAGAGAGGGATTCTCCACCGCAGTCGCTGATGGTACCCTCCTGGGGTAATGAAACCAAATTCTGCACAACCATTATGTTTTTTGGGGGTAGGGGGATCGGGCCTCCTGGACTCTCACATACCGGACGAAACGCGGTAGCATAGCTACCACTTTACGCCGATTTTAAGTGAGAGAGTGGTACTTCCCCGGGCGTGCCGGCCCATTCGGCTGCAAACCGAAGGTGGCACTGAAGTGTGGCACTACCACTAGTAGAATATTAGTAATTCCGTGAAAACAGATATTTTCTTATAAAAAATATGGTAAAATATTTTATTATAATTACTCTCTTTAATCACAAAATTAAAAATAAAAATATAACATTAAACACTATTACTGTTTATTCTATTTATTGTATTTACAAAATTAATCTGGAAGGGCTAATGAGGAACCTGTATTATATGTTGTTTTATTATCAATTCTTTACATCGCCAATGTTTGCTACCAATCTTGGGAACTGAGGAATTATGGCGCTTGTATTGGTGTTAAATTTGGCTCATTCAACCTTCAAACCGAACCAAGTAAATAATTGTTATTCAAATAAGTAATTACTTCCAATTCATAATAAAGGTTATAACGACAACGATTCTTATTGACCAATCCCACAGGATACTATCCATAATTCTCGTATCTACGCTACCTGATACAGCCTCTTATATCACGCTAATGCTCCTCATTTATATGGCTTAACAAGACCGTCTAGGGACATGACATCAAGTGACGTGTATAAATTGCGAAAATGTAAAATCATACTGTGATTTATTCCTTAAAAGGACAACTAGTGACAAATTTAACCGCACGAGGAAAGTGTAAAAATAAGGAAATAGCCTGCAAATATTTGGAGTTTGTTCCACCACGCTGTTCTAGTCCATATTGCTGGATACACGTGTGCCAGGTTTCCTTCCGATATTTTTCCTCAAAACCAACCATGAATTTACACAAATTAAGCACATGAAAATTCAATGATGCTTTCGTAGCTTAAGGTTCTATCATTCCATCATCCTCCTGCCCGTATCCCAATTTTACTTGGGATACGGGCAGGAGCGATCAGCGCAGCATGTCATCTTCTTCCATATTTCCCTATCTGATGTCATCTCACAAGTAACATTCTTTCCAGCCATATCATCTTTCACACAATCCATCCATCGTTTCTTCGGTCGTCCCCTTTCCTATTTCTCTAGCTTTAGAACCTCATAGCTTAGAATACAATTGTTGAATACCGTATATATGTTGGAGTACCATAAATCATATATCACGCTCTAAGCTGAGGATATCTTATTTAAATAATGTTCACAATATACATTGAATTGACTTTATTATTTCCAACTAATTTTTGTCCGCGGCATTACCCACGTTTTAGGAGGAGACGTACAAGATAACAACCAACCATATTTATAATATTGACTATTATTAGATATAATTTGAACATTTATTAATGTTGTGTAAATTTAAACAGAGAGCTATAAATTCCTGTCACAAATTACGTCAAACCTGGATAGAAGTATGGTTGAAATAAATATGAACTTCGTTTGAACATCTAAAATTGTAATTCAATGTTGAAAAGGTAAACCTTTCTGACCTACATTATTGTTTCGAAGTATTTAATTTGGTCGATAAACAATGGTAAGCTTCGGTGAATGTTGTAAGTATATTTTTTATAATTTATTTTCACGTCCTCTTAACCGATTTTATCAAAGGCAACGTTTTCAACTGAGACGAGCCCAGTGGACAGGAGCTATTATAGTAAATATATGTGCGTTGCACCAGTGCACTCTCTTTAAAATTCTAAGGTATAAATTTAAAGAAATTAAGATATTAACTGTTGCTTCTCAATATATATTCTGTAATGTTTTGTATGTACGGAAAAATATTAATGTTTTTATGAGAAAATGTGATTCTCATACCATTGGTACAAGGAACAAACTCAATCTTGTTACTCCTGTTACTCGACTGCATAGAGTCAGTAACTCTTTTGTGGGGCAATGTATACGCTTCTACAACAGGATCCCAGAAAGCGTGCAAAATGCGTCTGTTGCCAAATTTAAAAAAATTGTTAAGGAACGCTTGTTTGCTAAAGGTTACTATACAATTAGTGAGTTTATGTTTGATAGCACACCTTGGGAATGAAACGATCGCCTCCTGGCTGTTTCTATTCATATACAATTATGTATGTAATTAATTTGACAAAAAAAAAAGACCCGCTGAGTTTCTTTCGCCGGTTCTTCTCAGGTCAGGGTGTTCCTTTTTCCGAACCGGTGGTAGTGTTTAATTTGACCATCAATAAGAAAGTGTAATGCTTCTATGTTGAATAAAGTAATTTGAGTTTGAGTTTGAGTTTCGCTAACTTCGCGCTTTCTAATTATCCGATGTCGTAATCTGACGCAACCAATGGTTCAGGAGACGTCCCAACGGTTTTAAGTGTAAACTTTAGCACAGGGTACTCCAGACGAATACTTACAAATTATTTTTTGAATACCTAATAAAATGTATATAGTTCCAACCAGGGTTTTAAGTATACGACTTTGACGTCCGCGATCTTATAAGGTTTGAATGTTGAGTTTTAGAGTTTAGTTAATCTATTTATAAAGTTTAATGTTTATTTGCCATGATGCCGTACGCACTAGCGAGGTATACGAGACGAAGGGTGAGATACCTTTGCTCTCTGAAAAAAGTTCTTCTGAGCCAAAATCTGAGTACCTACTCGGTATCTCGGCACGGGAGCCATGGATGCGTTATATCGACACGATCCGGTAGACTCTCCTATCCGTACTGAGGACTTCCATGTGTAGGACGCCCCGGTACCTTCCTGAAAGTTTCTATTGCGTGGAAAAAATATAGACAATACCTAATACAATTCAACATTTAAAGCGTAAAGACAAAAAAAAACAACATGAAAGTATAAATATTTTAACATATTAGTGGCAATGATATAATACAAAGTCGTTTTCACTCACAGCTTCTACAATGTAACTTAAAATAAAAAAAAAAATTAAAATGTCTATTTAATAACACATAATATCAATTGATATGTGCTTTGAGTCGGATAAGGTGCTTACATAATGTAATAAAATATAAATACAATATAGTTTTCTATCTGTACTGTACAAGTTTTAAATAAAGAAATAATATGTAACAAATAAACTAGTTTTTGGGGACACTGCGGGATCCAATAACTGCGGGATACATGTAATTAGATCGAACCTCACTGTAGTAAAACTGCCCTTTTTGTATCAAATCCAACCAATCCCGACTCAGATCAGAGGATAAAAAACCCAACCCGGTATCGATATCGCCATCGCAAAATATATTCTTAAATCGTAGAGTAATAATATTAATGACTTTTTGAAGTACAGTCTGATTAAAAAATGTTGTGTTTGTTTTTTAATTTTTGATATGCTACCGCAATCATCGAGTTTCGAGTGAAATTCTAAAGCATATTATATTGTCGTATTTTTGGCGAAAACTTATAAATAAATATTTTGATTTTGTAGCGTTAAAACTCACTGAATAAACTTATTCATAAACAATATAGAATATATTACTGTATCTAAAAATATTCTTCACATAAACTTCACTAATCTAAACTATGAATAAGTTGTTGGTCTAGACAGAACATAAAACCATATAAATTAAGAATTAAACCTTATATCAAGTGAAACCAATAAAACATACCAAATCAAATAATACATATAAATTGAATGAATAAATTAAAGTACCACAAAGAACCATTACCAACACTTTTCCTTGCGATTTTTTGCGAGCATGAAAATGATGAAGGGGCTATAAAAAGGACACCAAGTCCATCATAAATGACCCGAGGGACGTTAGAATTCCTTTAATATCTTAATAGTGACGATAAAATATCTTCAGGTCACAACGAGATGGACATGGGATTTTCATCGTACAAGAATGGTCTCCATTAAACGTGGCCTAGATGAAGCTGCCCTATTTCTAAGTTTATTAACAATACAGGCCGTCATAAGTTTAATGTGTCAGCGATGATACAACCTCCTTTACAAGTAGCTATTAAATATTTTATTGGATTATTGTGTGGACACATATATCTCGTTCGGTTAATAAACACAGTTAGGAAGTCAGTCATTACAGTGGTTTCAAATCAGTATTTAGGTATGATACCAAATTGCTTATGTTAATAAGTATTAACTATATATCTTTATTGGAACGACCACAATTATACTCATTATTAAGCAGTGTGAAAAAAATAAATGGCCATCAATATCACGTAATTGGACTTCAGCTTTATCTATTAGTAAGAAGGAAATCATTCTAACTAATAGAGAAATATATATAATAAAAATATTCTTCATTTTGTATTATTTTATATGTTATTCATTCATTGTATATTTAGACTAACATCATCTATAGAGAATACATTTTAAATTTCAACTCTCTTACTTGAAAAACATAGGACTTTCATACAAACATCCAACCCCGTTTTACCCCCTTAGGGCTGGAGTTTCGTAAAATCCTTAAAAGTTTTTTAAAGTTCTTAGCGGATTTCTACACCCTATAACTATCCTGCATGCCAAATTTCAAGTTTGTAGATGTTATAGTTTCTGAAATATCGTGTTTAATCAGTGAGTGGTATTTCGTTCTTATATATATAGATTAGAGCTTATTCTTCACGGCTGCAATAATTCGACTTTTTTTACGGAGCTCCCGTTTATACGTCTCATCTCGTACTCATATATTATGTGATAAAATAAAATACGAACTCTATTTCGTTATGGAATAAGTAGCGTAGGAAGAATTTATTGAAATGAAAATCGATATCCAAATAATCTCCAGCATCCATTAACACGAATATTCTGGTTGATAAGTCATAAAATTTGTCCGACCTCATTGGCAGAAATAAACTCTGATATTTATATTAATTAGGAGAAGTTTCGTAATCAATTGAAATTAAAGTAATTTAGCCTACATTTTAAGTATAATTATTAAACTCGCAAAGTAATTTGCGATTTGATGTAGGTTACGCGACCGTGTCAGCGAATTAACCTAATATAATAATTAACGTACCTGTTTACATTGATGGAAAAGAGTAGCTATTGTTTCTTTTGAGGCTGAATTTTATTTAAATTATAACGTTACGATTCAAAAGTACTTTTAAGGGACTACTAAAAAAATGATATTTTGATTTTGATTTTCGAACTATCATGAGTCTCACATGATGTAAAGCTTTATTTATTATCAGTAAAAATGTCATTAATTTTTATGGAAATTTTATTTATGAATTTCTTTTACGTTTCTATATTGTGAGATTATATAACAGTTTTGATTAAAAATTGATGAAATTCCTAGAAGAAAATGGAACACAATTTCCTAGGAGAATTGACTAAAATAATGTTCTGGTCAGAATTTTACGTTTAATATCTTTGTAAACCAAAGTACAATCGATTTCACTTTAAATTTATTATGTATCAAAATGTAGCAAATATGACATAAGATTTTTCCCCTGTTGTTTAATTTTCATTTTACTACTGGAAGAGCGTTCCATATTAGTGTTGTAAATGAAGAATTAGTAACTCTACCGCTAAACAGAAACACTTATATATAATATATGAAACATAGATGTTGATTCATAAGATGTAAGGAATTGTTTATATTTCTTACATTGAACTGTTATATGTTAATGCAGCAGACATAATTTGGCGAAGGAAAGCTGAAGAGTGAGCTCAGTGACATGCCGTGGGAGAGGCTGATAGCTAATGATGATAATGAAGATGCGCAGATTTGACGATAAAATTGTAACATTAAAAAAAAACAAGCTGTGCAATATAAAAGCAAAAGAACTTTTAGGTATTAAAAGTGCTATGATGTTTTAGTTTTAGTTTTCGCTGTATAACGTATATTGTAAAAGAAAGAACTTTAAATCAAAAAACAAATTAAGCGACGCGTTATCGACGTCGAATTAAAATCTTTATTCTACATTTTACAATTTAAAAGCCATTATGCAAAAAAAAAATACAAATTTAATAAAAACAATTTTTGGGAAAATGTCAGAATCACAAGTCTTTATTTTATTATATTTTAAATTATTTTATTGTAACTTTAAATTTTTAGGAAAAACAATTATTTAAATAATTACTTTTGCTTTTTTTTTCATTTATAGACGGCGTGAAGGCCCCAAATATAAAACTAGTATAATAAAATAGTTAAATTTTGGCCTGCAAAAGTGTTCTTTCAGTTTTCATAATTTACGAATATAAAATTACTAAGACTTGAAAAAACAAGTATGTTTGTATGAAGGGATAGTTCTTGAAGTTTCAATTTTTATTTTGCATAAATTAAAACACCGACTTCCATCTTATGGTTGTTAGGATCATCTGTATCAATGAAATGGGCTAAAGGTTAATCGCTTGTAGTAAAAACCAATGGACATTATACAGACGTGCACGTGAGTTAAGCGATAAAATTAGCATAAGGGTGCCTTAACGACCTGTAACCAATTTGCCCCTTTTCGTAGCTGTAACGATTTAAAATGGTTCACATTCGTTACTGAGTATAAAATAGCTTTTTAAACCTCCGTAAAACATATCCAGATTGAGGTCGGTTTAACCCACAAAGAGGATGAACGTAAAGTTCAACGTACGACTTTAACACAGGACATTCCAAAGTCGTACGTACTACCGTACTGGCTCAAATTTAGTATGTAATAAAAAATTGAAATCGTACTGCTTCAAATTAAACAAGACACAAAGGTGGTATATATTTAAAAATGTCGTGGTTATTAAGCCGAATATTATTCGTTATCGTTATTGGTGGTTGCCGTGTTTAATTAGAATAATAATAAAATTTAAGTACACCAATAATAATGAATATTAACTTACCCCGACATTTTGTACGATTAGAACACTAAAATATCATTTATTGAACAATTTTACTACCACCTTTTAACTTTGTGGTAGAGCTTTTTGCAAGCTCGTCTGGGTAAGTACACCCACTTATCAGATATTCTGCCACAAAATAGCAGTACTCAGTATCGTTGTGTTGGCTTAAATGGTGAGCGTGCCAGTATAACTACAGGCACAGGGGCATAACATCTTAGTGCTCAAGGCTGGTGGCGCAGGGACGATATAAGGAGTGGTTAATGTTTCTTACATCGTCATTGTCTATGGGCGGTGGTGACCACTTGCCATCGGATGGCCAAGTTGCCCATCCGCCGACCTTTACCATAAAAAAAAGTTTAATCGCTGCAAATTGTTTAGACCAGCCTGCTATATTACTGTTATCATTTTGTTTTACGACTGATTTGTTGTTTTGTTTCGGGAGTTTCCTATTCGAAATATCCACAAATTGAACAATATTTTTCATAATATGCCTAATAAGTACGTGTGTACCAGGTATTATTATTTTAACAGAAGCATATAAACCTTATTATAAATATATAACAAATTTTGTCTACACTTTCTAGATCGGATAAGTTACGTCACTGAAGACAGAAAAAAGCCGTAATGGATAAAAACACGTAAATCTTAAGAAGATTGTAGGTTCTAACTCGGGTAAGCACATTTATCTCGTGCTCGACGGTGATGAAAAATATCGTAAGGAAATCTACATTTGTCCGATGAAAATCTGCGACGTATGGATCTACTAACCCGTATGGGAGCAAAAGATCTGGTATTACATTACTCCATAACTCAGTGGTAAACAAATATACCAAACGTATGTTTATTTATATTATTTATAATGTTAGTAGCATATAAAATATTTAAGAGAATATAATAATTTTCCATTTTTGATACAACGGTTTTATATAAAAACAATTTAGGCTCCTTAATCGTAAGTTCATTATGTATTTAAATCTTAATATATTACAAATATAACATACTAGAGATAGGTATAGACACATAGCCAAACCAAAATAAGGTAATAATTTTTGTATAAAAAAGTTTATACGATATGATTAATAGCCTTATAATATAAAGGACAGTTAAATCTTGTTTGCATTAGATGAAAATATATCCCGATATGTTGACTTTTTTATATAATAAAAATTCGAAATTTTCCTACGACATTGATAAAGTCATAACAATGACGAATGAATTGAGTGTCTCTATTGAGCCTTAATAAATAATATTATACTTAAAGTTAAAAACTACGTCGGCTACAATGATTAATCAATTAACCACAAAATTAAAAAACTGACTACGAAGCTATATAATCCTTACACGTTTCTTGAGAAAACTAATAAATTAGTATAAAAAAACTATTTAGTGTGATATAATCTTAATATAAAAATTAAATATTCAAACTTTAAGTCCCTTAAGATATATATTTTAAACTAAGTGCAAATATATGTTTAAAACAAAATATATTTTTTAGTCTCGTGTAAATTAGGTATTCGCATGCTTCATTAAAATATGTCATGTTTTATGAATACCGTGCTAACTAATAACTTTATATATAATTACCGAATTATATTATGGGCTGAGCCTAGATACGAAACTATTTCTGACACGTAGATTTACCTGCAATGAGATTTTAACATGTGATTAAGTTCTATGATGATTGTTGTTTTTACAACAGAATTTTAGTATGCTTATAGTTTACCCTGATCGGAATTATATGTCTGCTATGCGTTCATCGGATAAGTTTACAAAAACAAAATCAAACTTTCAACATCCTTCCGAGTAGGAAGTCGGAAAAAAGAAGTTCCTTCTTTTTAAATTGTTCTTCAATCTAAAAATTGTATATAGACCCTTTTTGTACTCGTGTGAAACCGCGACGTATAATTTAAACATATATGAAGTGTATATTTACGTTAAAATTGTATTACATACCCGAATGACAGTATGAAATAGCTTACGTAATTTCCCGACATAAAATTTCGGTTCTTCGCTTATTACAAGCTGCGGCCGCATTTCGTCCATGCAGACATTTAATATGGAGATACGTTTTTTGACTATCCTCTGAAAACCCTTTACGTATACAGAGTAAAAAATTGCTAACAGTATAAATTCTGTACTTATCCCTTAACTCTAGCATGAAGAGGAAAAAATAAATATAAATTAGAAGAAAACACGTAAAATCGTGTAAAAATCAAATTACAAAGTAAAAAGTAGCAAATATTAAAATTTATTTACTTTTTCAAATAAAGTGTTATATGTCATAAATAATTATAATATAACCCAGTAATTAAATTATTATTAATTATTAGCACTCTTGCCATTCCACTCGATCGTGATTTGTAACTATTTATAACATTTATAACAATAACTATTTATAATTCCTATGTAAATAAAGTTATATTTAGCAAATTAAACATAATTTATACTCCAAAAGACAACAACACCAATATTTATCGTACGAGCACTAAAGGATCTCTTGTTACAATGTCCGCGTGGCAATTAAAATAAAACGCTGAATTTATCATATGATTTCTCAGAATTAAGCCTTTTCAGTGCTGATCCCGAGAGATTGATAGGGACAAGATAAAACTTTACGAGGGTACATCAGATAAGCGATCGGCTAAAAATTAGTAAAAAAAAGTACCCTTCAGATGAAGATAAGATTAATTGCAATCCCCGTTTGCGCTTGCTCTGCCACTGTATTTCATGTTGAATTAACTTTATTACCCGGATTGAGCAAAACATACACCACAGATAATAAAATAGGTGGAACAGTATTCGAAATGTATCATGCGATTAGTTTGTTACACGGAAATGAAAGAGAGCTCTTTATATATCAATTAAAAAAAAACAGCACTATGGTTTAAATTTGGCTCCGAATACATCGTGCTAAATATGCATTTCCGAGTAATGGTTTCTATGTTCCAGGGAAGTAAAACCGTGAGATGTGGTTAGTTTAAAAGAAGCAATACAATTACTCGTATTTTCTCGTATACCAAGCGCTTTCGAACTAACGGCGAACTTTCATTGAATAGAGTTTGATCCAATTTACGTTATAAAAAGGCCTTCTGCTAAATATATTTATTGAATATATTATATTATATACTACCGAAATGGCTTAGTTATTATAGCAACTGAACCTTGATCGAAGGTTGCTGGCTTAACCGGACAAACGTCACTCAGTTTGCATTTGCTTAATTTGTTTTTATGAAGTGATACATTGTGAGGAAATCTGCATTGTAGCAGCTTGGTTATATAAACTTCAAATCTTCTTTTTGAGAGGAGAGGAGGCCGTTGCTCAACGATGGGACGTTTACAAGTCTTTACGTTTTCTTACTTTCTAAATGTCTACTCAACTCTATATTAATATCATTAGTTATTTCGTTATGGAGAAAAACTTGAATATCTCTTTCAGATTCACTTTTCTGATAAACCAGTTCCTCTTAATTAGATTATGATGTTAAATTCTGCATGCAAATGAATATTTACTAAGACAAATTTTACAAACACTATGATTTAATGTTGTTAACGCTATTCTTTACAAATAAATATAATACAGTATTTTTTGACAAACTTCTGTGACGGATAAATTTATTAACGTCAAATATGCAAATACCATTATAGTGAAGAGTCCTAAGTAGAATAAATTACTCTATATTTCAGTCGGAATAAACTCGGTGTTTTTGTATGACTTACTATCCTTTAAGACCCAATCGAATCGAGACGGTTGCTACATTTGTACTACAAATCATTATCCGTTACGAAAAGGATCCTGAAATATTCAAAATATAGAATTATATTTTTTTTTCAAACTTCTAAACTGTGTGTTTTAAATAACATTAATAAAATTGTGAAATTGTAAAACAATTAGGTCATCTCACTCTTTCTTTATATATAAACGGGGCACCTGATGTAAATGGCCACCACGGACCATAGACATTGGAGCTGTTAGAAATATTAACGATTCCTGACATCACCAATGCCCCACCAACATTAGTAATAAAGATATAACGTTATTAGTGCCTGTAATTAGATTGGCTCACTCACTCTTCAAAGTGGAACACAATAATACTGGTCGATTTAAATTGTAGTTATTGAACACACAACACGTATAAAACAACATACTACTGCTTCCACAGTATTATAAAAAATATGTTAGAAGGTGAATAAGTAAATACGATTCGTGCTTTGTTATTCTGTAATAATTTACTTCACTTGCTAAATATTAACATTTTACATGTGAAGTAAATATTAACAGCTGACTTCCATTATAATTATACTAATTTGATGCGTGTTTCCTTAACATGTAATGTTTATTGTAGACAAATTCGCATAAAAGTTTTGTATATTTAAAAATCATTCGATTTACCATTGAGAGTTTCTAGTTTGTTCAACAAAATAGCTATTCAGATAAATTTGACTAATCTGAATATTTGGCAAGACTCAGTTTGGCTTTTCCAACATATTTTTATGGATCAATGCGAGAAAAAGTATTTCTTAATGAAGTGGTAATACATCACAATGACTCTAAATCTAATTTGAAACAAATACCATAACGTTGATGAAATTGTCTCCACAATATATTTTCTTCTTGATTATAACCAAGCTATTATTGGTATTAAATTCAAATAATATGTTTTTTATAACTATAGTGTAAATTTATGCAATAAAAAATTATTTAGTGCCACACCAAAAAAACAGTATAAAAGAAAAGCAAAGATACAGACAAAGAGGTCGTATTGCTAAAACTGTAATCTTTTGCAGGTAACATTTGGGTCGAGTAGGGATGGTACTTTACATATTAAAATGAGGTTCAGAAGTATTAAGATTAAAGTCAATTAATAAAAAGGAAAGTAATATAAACAATCAATATAAAAATATATAAAAATGATTATAAGATTTAATAGTTGCGTCGTTGAAAAAGTCGTAGGTTTGATCTCAACTCTTGGGCTATTGTCGTCGGGTGGTCCATAACTTTAACGCTGAATTAAATTAAATTATATTGCTCGATTAGGCCATTAAATCTAGTATTTTCATGGGTCGGATCCCATATAAAATAACTTTTGTAACAGAGATACTATACGACAATAATAAATGGTTTATATTAAGAACAACTCTGAGCTTCTTCGACCGAGCTTACGCGCTACGGGTTGGTAATAAACGTACCCGAGTTTCATCCAACATGTAGAAAATGTTATAAACGTTGATAATGTGTTTCTTTGAGGCAGAACACGAGATTTATTGTACAATTTAACACTCGAAAACTTAGTGATGCTTGTCAAAAATTAAATCACTAGTACTGCTCAACTCACGGGTACTTCATTTTCTATTACTTTCTGGAGTTGTTAATTTAATATTATTTCTTTTATTGACTTAAATAGTTACAACATTCATCTTTTGATATTGTGATATTATTCCCCTTTTATTAATGTCCCCAAATTGAGCAAACTTGCTAAACTTATTTTTAGACAATAAATGTATGTAAGTTATTAACTTACAATTGAAAATAGTAACTATAGTAAACGTAATTTTTTAAACATAATTCGAATATTAATAGTAATACGTATTATATATATTATTAACTGTAGTGACTCTGATAAAATATAAATTTCTAATTTGAAAAATTAAAAAAAAAAACATTAAATAAAGAATAAAAAACCCGGATGTGATATTTTATTTATTTTGGAGATTATTTTTATTGTACAATTGAATACGAGCATGAGTGTACTCAGGTTAGTTAACCTGTATAATGTAATATATATAACCTGTTGTCACTTCTAAAATGCTAGCCATACAGTCATCAGCCTAATAGCAAGCTTTGGGTTTTATATCTCGAAGGGTTTTAATCCCGGGACGAGCCAGTAGTCCAAAGTTTAGAGTTTAGCTGTGTTAAGCGTTTCGGAAAGCAAGCTAAACCATTGGTGGTATATACAGAGTTATTCTGATCGTAAGGAATCGCTGTCCCATGGGATTCTGTGAATTGAGAGTATACCTGTGTTTGACTGCACAGTTTTTTTTTATTGAAATAGTCCGGCAAATGGGCCACCTGATATTAAGTGGTCCCCACCATATATATTGGCGCTGTTAGAAACATCAACCATCCCTTACTTCGCCAATGCGCCACCAACTATGGGGACACTTACACTGGCTCACTCACCCGTCAAACCGGAACACAACAATACCAAGTATTATTGCTTGACGGCAGAATATCTGATGAGTGGGTTGTACCTACCCAGACTGGCATGCGCAAAGCCCTACCACCGAAGTAAGTAAGTTTGGCGAAATATAGTAGAACGCCGATTATCCGAATTAATTAGGACCGGGGTCGATTCGGATAATCGAAAATTCAGACAATCGGACATATACTGGTAATAAAGAAAAACGAACTGTCACACATAGAATATACTTTATTAAGTTCAACAAACATAATTCTACAATAACGCTCACTTGAACATCTCGATCAGAGTAAGTTGCAACCCCATCTTAACAAAAATACAAAATATAAAAATTTACAAAAATTACTTGGTTTTAAATTTACACTTAGGACCGATTCGGATAATCGGCGATTCGGTTAATCGGCGTTCGGATAATCGGCGTTCTACTGTATACCGTTACATTTAGCTAGTCTCCGTTGAGAATGTTCACAAGCAGAGAGGGTATAACATCATCATTTTTAGAAATTGGGTAAGTAATAAAAACGTCAACCTTTGTAATATCATAATTGAGTAAAAACTGCAAACAGTTCAAAATAATAATGTCAAAGCTAAGCAGCTGTGTACTATAACACGTAGAAAAACATTATCTTTATATGGCAGACGACTTTTATATATTCCTTTAATTTACGAGTGTATCTGTCTAAGTGGGGAACATAAAGAGCCATACACGAGAAAGCACTACAAACAATACACTGACTTAAAGTCCTAGTCGCTTGAAGTACTCTATGCATTTCGAAATGGTACAAAAAATATATATATTTATATAAATAAATAAATAAATATTGGATATCACATACATTACTCTGATCCCAATATAAGTAGCTAAAGCACTTGTGTTATGGAAAATCAGAAGTAACGACGGTACCACATACACCCAGACCCAAGACAACATAGAAAACTAATGAACTTTTTCTACATCGACTCGGCCGGGAATCGAAACCGGGACCTCGGAGAGGCGTACCCATGAAAACCGGCGTACAACACTACTCGACCACGGAGGTATATATATATGTATATATAGATGAAGAATTTGTTTCAATAAAATCTATGCGTTAAAAATCCAATAATATTACTCAATGACTCACGGGGCAAAATAGTATTCTTTGATGTGAAACCGCGCGCAGCAATTACTATATATACATGAACAAGTATGGATGTGTGCGTGTTTTTATGTGTGTGACAAAGTTATTCGAACGTCTTAACGGTATGAAAATGCTTTTAAGTAAGTAAGACAGAGGGTGACCGTAACAGAGGACCAAAAATATTTGTACTAGTTTGATTTACAACTATACATATTAAATACTGACAAGAATTTTAAAGTACTTAAATTAATGAAGATTATCCTATGAATTTAGTTCCAGTTCATTTCTATAAAAAACAATTTTACATTTTAATTATCGCTTTATTCATAATTCAAGAGAATTAAAGTCTTTGTATTGAAGTAATGCAAATATTTATGTATACTATAAATATGATTATAATAATAATATAAACAGTTTTATTTTTTTCTAATCAAGGCAACGTACATTTATTGATTATATTATACAATGAAATTGTTCCTTTTATTGTTTCTAGTCTACTTCTAGTCCTCTTTTGTTAATGGTGTGTAATATGGTCTTGGTATGAGATCAAACGAAGAAATTAAAATGAAATTATATGCTTTAGACAACTCTTTTCTCCAGGGATACATGTCCTTATCATTAGTGTACTTAGTACTACATACTCCATGACCGTATAAATATACGATGGAATAGAATATAGATAGAATAGATAGATAAATAGACTACTGTATTCACTTTACTTGGCTTATGACGAAGATTTCTCGGAAAATATGTACATTCTACTTCAAATCTTAAGCTTTTTTTTATGATAAAAGTTGGGGGACGAGCATAAGGGTCACCTGTTGGTAAGTGGTTACCACCACCCATAAACAATAACGCTGTAAGAAAACATTCCTTGGCAAACGGGCCACCTGATATTAAGTGGTCCCCACCATAGATATTGGCGCTGTTAGAAATATCAACCATCCCTTACTTCGCCAATGTGCCACCAACCTTGGGAACTAAGATGTTATGTGCCTAGTGCCTATAGTTACACTGGCTCACTCACCCTTCAAACCGGAACACAACAATACTGAGTACCATTCTTTGGCGGTAGAATATCTGGGTGGTACCCACCCAGACGGGTTGGCATAAAGCCCTACCACCAAGGAATCACCAATGTAAATACCTACATGTTCGGTATAAAAATATCAATATAAAACAGTAATGACATAATATACAGCTACAGTTCATTCATACTTATAAAAAGACTTACAAATAACACTCAGAGATTTCCTTTAAAATAAAATAATACTTGAAGTAGGTCTTGAAGTAGTCGCTCTTGAACTATAGGAGGGTATATAATATATAAATTGTTTGGTGCTAGATGAGTAAAAGTTAAAAATACTAGTTCGTCTTTTTGTACATACTTGTGTATGTAAGTGCATGTGCTTTGGTTGATACAACAGGTTCAATATGGGTAACTTGAAAAAAAGTAACTACTGTTTTCTTCCAGTCCACACGGTATAATTTGAACATGCCCTCCTTGGTAGGTACCACCCATTTAATATAACACTTAGCCCAATGTTCACAACGATATAACATCAAACTAAAAATTTAATTGTATATTCAATTAAGTACAATTAATAATTGTATTATATGTATAAAATATTATAAGTATTTATACCATAAGTCCAACCGAGCATCGTAGCCTACATTTTCAATAAACATCCGAATGTAAGGACTCCTGAACAAACAAGTCGGGAATGCGTAGCTAATAATCGTGTTTGTATAGATTTCTGAACTATTTATAAGGGATTCTAGTGGTGTGTTTAAGGGTCAATATTAGCAATTACGTCGAGATGAATCATTCTTCAGAGTGACCCAACAACAAACCATGTTTCCATTGGCCCAATTACTATTATAATCTTGACCAATTTTTTTTACAATATATTACAAAATATATTAACGTAAATTAATATATGAGGCGTTTTTGTGTATCGAATAATAATCTTCCACGTCAATCTTGTGTCGAGTAAATTTCAAATCTCAAGAAGAAGATGTCAAAGTTCAGACATTACCATATTAGAAATATTTCGGGAAGACGCTGAGTCGATTCATCGAGTAATGAACGCAACGAAACCTAGTTAATCAGTAACATGAACGTGTTAAAATATCGATTATTTCTGTTTTTAATACGTTAATCTAAACCAAAGGTCACAATAATAATACTATGAACATCTACAGTTCAAAACTAATAGTATATTTAGCATTCGAATTCGGTTAAAATACATGGTTTGAGTCTAATGACGACTCAATTTAATTTAATATAATAAATTTGAATTAAGAAGGACTGACTTGACTGAAGTAATTTTTGACAAGGACGACACGACGAGGAAAAGAGACGGAAAATCAATTTATCTGTCTTTGTAATATTTATAACAATTTGTGTATCACGTCGCACCTAGTTTAGCGCTCAGAGAATATTATGATCAAAGTTTTCCATTTCAAGAAATTTCTTTTACTAGATAGCGATCTTTACTTTCAACGTTTACGCGAATTTAGTTATAAAATTACGCATGGAAAATGTGCTCGAATTTGTATTTTCAAACTAAGTTTCAGTTAGCGATGCAATTCTTCCTCTAAATTCTCAAATCTGTTTAATTTTATTAGTAAGCAATCACAGATTTTAGTGGTATTATGAAACGTACGTATATACATAGATACAGCGAAACTTAGACATTCTTAAAAGTCGGCAATGCTCCTCCAAGTCGGTGATGCAGATGTCACAGGGCGCTGGAAGTCACTTTCCATAACTAATGGAAAGTTAGAAGAAAGTCAACAATGTCACGAGACCAATCCTTTTACAGAACACAACTTGTGGTTGTTTGTCTCACGATTGTATATAAAAACAATTAAAGTAGCAATTAAATTGAATATAATTAAATTCAAATCAAATCAAAGTGGTTAAATTTATAAACCATTAATTAACTGTTTTATTTCAATTAATCTATTTCTAACCGCACCTGATTTATCGCGTTCACCGCTTTGATGCCAACAATCTATTTTATCAGTCTGAGACATTTAATCGTAGCCATCAATTACGAGCCTCTCTTCAACCACAGAATACCAACAAAACAATAAAATCTCTTCCCTATCAATCAATCTTACCAAAATATTTAACAACCGTTCCCTGGAGGTTTTTGTTTATAAAGAATGTTAAGTATTCTGCCCTATTTGCTTCCGCTAACTTTATCCCTAAGAGCCGAGATGAACAGATACAAGGTTAACTATTTGGATCCAGAGGAATCTGACAATGTTTTAAATTCGAGTTGATTTTACACAAAAATTAGAAAAAAAACTTACAGTATCTAATCGACCTGGGAGATTACGTTACGTATCCTTTAAGTAAAGAAATTGTTTTTTCTTTTTTTATATTCTTATGTAATTCAATACATTTCTTCTAATAAAAAAGATAAAAATAAATAAATTTCATAATAAGTAACGCCAATAAAGGATTACACAAGTTTCTTAAATATTAAAATACAATTCGAAGAAAATGAAAAAAAAAACATTAAAAAAAAGTATATACATATAATGTTATAAGTTTAAGCTCCTGTTTGTTTGTGTATATGTGTGAGCCCAAACATATATAACATGTACGAACTGTTGTGGCATAAACTATTTTTACTCTTTTTTATCTAGTTTATAGTTCACTGGTTACTTTGTAAAAAAAAAATTAAGACCAAAAAAAACAGTAAAAGTAATATCATCTTGGGTATTAAAACATAAGAGCATTTTAGTACATAATCTCGCGTAGAAGCTTTAAAAGTATAAGTAGAACTACAATAATTCCCTCGTGAATAGTTGGGAATAATACGAATAATCTATGTACATAAGACATGTATTCTACATAACGATTATTTTATTATATATTAAGAATAGTACATTAACCTATTTCATATTTGTGTCCTGTGATACTCGAAGTAGAAGGAGCGGCAATATAATACTACCAGTCGCAGTAAAAGTTTGTTGGCTGGAAAAAAACTCTGGCAATTGTTAATGTTTTATGCTTTTTATGACACAGTTCGTTTGTTTATATGTACTATCTATTTTACCTAACGGATATATCGTATGAATCTTTAGGTTTTAGATTCCAATCGTGGGTCGACCATAATCTCTCCCCTGTAACTCAGAATGAAAGTGTGAATATATTCTGCTATGGTCTACTTCGTGTAAGATTGTCTAGAAATCCCATCTATAGAAAAGGAATACAGAAAGATCATTTTTATTTGCGTAAACACTTCTGTAGCATAACAACTCCTTCGTACATCGTGATCTAAATTGTGCAGGAAATTACTCGTGACAGCTAAACTTGAACAATTTAAATATTCTTATAATTTTTTATATGTTGCTGCAGTATTTTAGAGGCGAAACACGAAAATAATTGCACAGATTTCATATTATTCTTTTGTACAATATTAGTTTATACTGAAGTAAAGAAAATTAAAAAATATTTTATACTCGTATAACAAAATTCCATTACATATAAATTATAATATTAAAACAACTTTACTAGTTAAGTGTGAAATCTTGATTTTATATCAACGTATCGAGTGTCCGCGTTAACCGCTAAAAGTTGAATAGTTTTTATGGCGAAGTGTCAACGAGATCGTCTAGAAAGTTATTTCTCACTAGCTTGAACTTATTTAAAATGGCGTAAACCGTAATGCCAGTAAAAACTTTTTATTTTTATTATTAAATCGATATTTTTTAAAAGTTTTGCTCTCTAATATTGACTCATGAATTTGTTTATTTTGTGTTAGATACTCAATATAAGCTAAGGTTTCGCTTTAATATAAGATAATAAAGTCATTACATAAGTTAACCTAGGAAGTCTATTATAAATTTCTAGTTTCAGTATCGAATTTAAATTTTGTAATAGTTTTATTACAAAATTTTAAGTATGATTGTATTACATACGTATATCGATGTAATACAATCATTGGATTGTATCGAACTAGTTTAGTAGAGCAGTTTAGAGGTTTATACGGCAACTCTTCAATTACTCTAAACTTAAGAGGGTCCTGTGCCTAAACTCTCTCGGATCGTGTCGGATTGCTGTGCCGTCGGATTATGCAAGAGAGAGTGAATTATAAGGGAGGGGGATAATGCATATGTGTTTACGTACACACTTATAGATAGTATCTCCTACATATTTTAGAAGATACCAAACAACCTTTTGAGATATGAGATTAACATCAAATATATACGAATTAATAATTGTAAATAACTGACTGAGCGACTGAGTGGAATATTTAACAACATTCCCGATTCGCTTGGCGAAAAAAAAGTCCACCAGTGAAGATAATAAGGCTGGTTGTTATATATTTTAGAAAAAAAGATACAAGTATTAATTACTTTGGGATACAATATCTACATCATAAATATTCGTATTGATTGCGTTTACAGATGTGGCATTATTATCAAACACTGTAACGGCTGATGGTTGTCTATACGTCATTTAGTGAAAAAAGAAAAATCTAAACAAAAGAAAACGACCGTATCAAATGATCCATCTTAATATAAACTATTTAAGTGGCAAACAAGTCGGCGAACTTTACATTTGCTACAGATTTTTTTGTATTTTTGACTATTTTGTTTTGTATAAACTGTATAAGGATAGTTTGTATGTATATTGGAAGAGAGACTGTCTAACTAAAATATATCCCGTGTATTTAATTACACCGATTCTGTGACCATTCAAGCAGAAACTCAGGAATATTAATTGTCGATTATGTTAAGTTATGAAATAAAAAAATAGTAAATCTCCTTTTTGTAATAGAATAGATAGTAACTAAGTATACAGGGTTATTGATAATTCGACGTATTCCCGTTAGGAAGTGATAGGGGTGACCATTTGCGATAATTTTAACCCCCATATGCATGATGCACAAGTGAACCATTTTTGAGTTATCGCGTTTTTTAGATTTTTCAAAATAAGTCAAAAATGCAACTTCAAAAATGTATTTAAAAAAAAGTATCAATTAAAATCTATTTTTTTCTTCTGATTTATAAAAACGATTAAACACTGAATATTTTTCAATATTTAAACAATAATTATCGGTCCAAAATGCGAGACGGAAAACGATATTTTTTTATTTTCTTTTTCCCTCAAATAAGCCTTAAAAACAAAAAAAAAACATTATGAAACTTGTTCTACAGATTATTTTAAAAACATAATCGTTTACTTAGCTTTCCGATAATGTATAGAACTAGGAATTTATTTCAAAGCAACCGAAATAAAATGATCAGAAAGGACGTTGGTGGAAATTCGTTCGAACATGACCGAATTCGTACAAAAGGTCGCTCTTTAAAATTCCCACAAAATTGATTTAAAATAATATCCAATGTAAAAAAACCTACTTATTTACTTGACCTACTTACTTAATACAAATTTAAAATAAAATTTAGATACATAAAAAGTTCAGTAGCTAAGTTGCAATTAAGAATTAGATATAATACGTCGAATTACCAATAACCCTGTATAATTGAACAAAGTTTTATTAATGCCCACAGCATCTTGTCCCCTTGTCAACCTTGACCTAGTGTGGAATATGCACCTGCAGATTATATTCATAGGATACCATTTCATAAGATCCCAAGAGGTTACTGCTGTTATATGAAAAATATACTTGTAGATAAAGATATTTTTAGCAAAAAGAAAATTACTGAGTTTGACTACTGAGTGAGATTTGCGTACACTTAAGTTTTCCAAAGATCAAAGTTAAATTACCGATTTTGACTTCGAATTGAATGGCCATTAAAGGAAATGATATGAAGAATTTATAGTTAAGTATTTATTCGTATAAAAAAATCGTTAATTTGATTAACTTGATATCTTATAGGGCAATGGCCTCATTTAAATTATTAAAATGATTCAAATTTGGACTTCTAAATCATATGTAATATAATCAAAATAGTAATAGTATTTAAAATTTACTTTACTAGCTGTCCGACCGAATTAAGTTTTCTTATGATAAGGACTTTATCCCGTGATATTTTTTAACGAATGGTATATAGACGTTTGCCAATCAATTCGCTCGTACTATGTTAAATTATACAACAACAGACTTTACGACTTTATATTTCAGCTTAATCGGTTGATTTGAAATAGTTTAGAATTTAATAGTAATATTTATTCCACACGTACCAACATAGCTTAAATAAACTCATAAATCTTATCTCATGTGTACTCGTATATATTCAATATAATTTCAAGTTCAGCGTTTTAGCGTGATGGTATGACGCCTTTATATACGCACCGTGTTTTTCGTAGCATACATATATCTCAAATGCCATTTATCTCTTACTCATATTTGATATTTTCTTAACAAAAGGAAATAAGGAACGAATTAAACTACCTACTCTTGGAAGTAATGTAGAGTCTAAACATACCTTAATCGAGATGAGTGCCTTTATACCGCATGCAAACTTTCCACTTGGGATCTAAGTGATCAGTAAGTAATCATGTTACTTAAATTTATTATAGAAAAAAAATCTTCAAAATAATTATAAATTTTGTGACCTTATAATATTCAATTTTAATTTCAGCACTCAAGCGATGCATAAGTAGCGAAATTCGCATTAAATTACGAGCCAATTTCACTAATTAATCTGAAACATCCTTCATACCTGCTTATTTAATTTTACAACATTTTATATTATAAAATTTTGATTAAAAGAAGTTAAATATGTAAGTACTACTTATTGTACATACGTAATAAGATTGTCATGCTGAAATGTAGGATAATATAATGTTATTATTATTTTTATATGTTACTTAGATTTCATTACACTAATAAAATGTACTTTACGAATAACCCCAAAGAATAATACTAAATTTAAAAGTATCCATATATTGTATCTACAATAATGTTATGAAGATCATTCGATTCATTTGTAACATTTGTTTCCTATTCGCGTTAAAATATCGTATCACTACGTAAGTAAGTCTAATAGTAAGTTAGTTAGTCCCACGCCTCCTAGTTTCCCAGTTCAGTAGGAAATCGAATTACCACATTTCACGAGTGAGATACGAAATGAGTTCTACAGAATAGCACTACTATCGGCCAGGCTAGAAAGCATTGTAAATTGTAATACCACTGGCGACATACACAATAAAATTGTATCGATGATTGCAATCACAGTTACAATCACAAGGGATTAAAGTCTATACTTGCTTAATCAAATTTCGTATCGTTTGTGGCAGTTGATATGTATATTGCAACGAGTATATACGAGCAGTGCCGTCTCTTTTACGTTTTAAATATTAAATCTCCGTTTAAAGTACATTAATAATTAAATAATGTTGTAGTACGTGGATGACTGTTGAGCTCTCGGTTTCGAATTACAGGTCCCAATAAAAGATAAGGTTTTCTGAGGAGCTGGGAATTGAGCAAGGAATTCGGAAAATAAGTAAAGCCGTTGATCCTGCAGCTGAACTCCTTCAAATCACATACTTCTTTCTATAGTTGTTTATAAGAGAGCCGAGATGAATCAGTGGTTAGAACTTAATCTTAACTGATGATTGCGGGTTGCAACCCATGCAAGCACTACGGAATTTAAATGTGCTTAATCTGTGCTTATAATTCAACTCTTGGTCGGCGGTGAAGGAAAACATTGCGAGGAAATTTGAATGTGCTTTATATCAATTAAAAACGGTCACATGTGTATCCACTAACCCGCATTCGAGTAGCTTGGTGGAATTAGCTCCAAACCGTCTCCTCAAAGGAAGAGGAGGCTTTGCCCAACAGTGACACATTAACAGGCTATTACTTTATAACAAATCACTACTCAATGTAGCTACCTAGTGATTAATACTGCCCTTAACATACTTAATACAGTATTATATAATCATATAACTGAATTCCAGACAATAATTTCGTAACGTATAATATAAAAGGTATATAACGTATTCCTCCGAGCGAGGATTTTAAACAGCCGAGCCGAGCTGCCTTTAAAGTAGCCACTACTTTAAAGGCTGTTGTTTTAGACTAGTGCTGTAGTTATAAATATTTTTTCTATATAATATATTATTAAATGATCGTTACACTTTAATTCATTCGGCATCAAACTTAAATATTAAACATATGTCGATGAATCTGACTCCAATATATATTAAAAAACCCTTAATATTTTGTTTGAGTAAAGGGAAATATGTCTCATTTTAATGCAATATGACAAGCAAAAGGCTAAGTACTTCAATACTTTATATACGCGAAGATATTGATACAGTAATTTAAATAAGGAATACCTTTGAGATATGTACTCGATTAACTTAACCTACATCCCTAAGCATGTAGAACATATACTTGAAAAGAATCAGTGAATATATTTTTATTGTGTTTATATGTCAATTATTTAAATTTTATATGACAGAGTTAATGGAGACGATCCCTTAATTATTCACAATATTTAATCTAACAATCCGATAGTTTTATAAGACTTTAAGACGTTAACGTTCCTAATAATAAATTATTTATTACCTTAGTATAAACATACTAAGTCTTGTTTATTATTTTAAGTAAGATTAAAGCAGATTTGTTACGAGAGTAAACAGAAATATTAATCTAATTCAACCTGTAGGCTATATTTTGCCCGTTTAATATAAGAATGTAGGTATTTTTACGGTGCATTTGAATTTTAATTATTAAATAAATTTAATTCATTTAAAGCTGTAAATTAACTATTAAAAATACACTGAAAAATAAATCAGCTTAAATAAAATCCTTGAGGAATAACTTAGGAAATCTAATATATAAAACTCTAATATATATACTTACGTAACTATCTTGATCACGAGTTATAATGAGGTTCGTTTTTGCCCAGAGGATCGGAATTGCGATTCAACGGGTAAACGCTGCTACCATTCTTGTCACCATTCCACGTGGTCATGATTTATGCAGTAACAATTTTTAATTTTTATTTACATATATTTACGTAATGCTTATGTAAATAAATATATCTTATATTTTTTTTATATAATTACCTTTATAAAATAAGTTTGAAGATATTTTTCTTATATACACTTAAATATAATTCTTTTAATTATTAAAATAAAGAAAAACTATGAGCGAAAAAAATAATAATATCAATTAACTCAGAATTAAGTTTTTTGAGATATAGATAAAACTATAATAAAAAATAACATTATACTTAAAAATATTTCCTATGTTTTTTCAATTATATTATTATATAACGTAGATAATCAATCACAATATCCGTTTTACACTTCATTGTCAATATGCCAATTTAATATGTTATGCATTTGCGTTTGCAAATGTTTATGCCGACTCAGCTACATCACTTTATTTATAGTTACTCAAAATTGCAACCGAGTCTATAATTAAATCTTATGCCTGTCATTCTATTTGCTATGTTGAAGACTTACGTCTTATAAGACACGCATTAGTAAATTCACATGTAAAAGCGTTTGTTACGAATGAACATAGAATTGAAACGCTATAAATAAAGTAGTCGTTAATAAATTATGGATTCTACGTGAATTAGTAATAAATATTTTAAAAGTAATTTTTAATGAAGTACCATTTTCTTCACTATATTATACGCAGACGATAACTTTAGAGGAGAAACACATGTTTTGACGTTTCATGGCTCTACCGACAAGATGCTAAAAACAACGTTTTTTCGTTTTTTTTAATACATTAAACAAAATACTTTATTATTAAAAATTTAATAAAATATCTTTCAGAATACAAACTATTAAATACGTTTAAGTTAAAGTAAAAGCTTTTATTTTATCCACATATCCTAAAGCTAAGTAAATTTCACGTCTAGCATTATTGCCCGTGATAAAAATTGTTATCACGAAGTACCGTTGGAAAGACAATAACTGTAACTTTATATTTGTTTATACCTCTATGAAAAAAAGTATTACAAAACAATATGTTAGATTTATAGCGTTAGAGCTTGTAGCTAGTTACATGATATAACCTAAAATGACACATTGGAGTATAACGCGAAAGGTTTTATAGTATGTATTGATCATAGTAGACTGTCAATTGTTTTTTTTTCATTAACGGACTCAGAATTCTAATTCTAATTATAGCGCCGAAGTTCAGTTGCCTTATTTTGATCTTATTGTCATTTCGACATTCAAAAACCAAGTCATAATGATATCAAACGCTCACAAGAGAGCATGTGCGTAGCATGTGATAGTAATAAAAAAAAACGTCTCAAGTCGACACGTGTTGACAGACGACGTTCACGACGCTCGTGTGAATGGCGTGGACTACGGCTAATTAGAGCGAAACGTACAGAAATGCATTAGGGACGGCGCCGTTATCATCAAAACGAATAAAACTAATTATACTCGATGTATTTACATGACACGTACTTTATTATTCAAATATATTATATTTATTATTACCAATATTGTCTTAGTGTGTACAGTTGTACAGTTGGAAGCAGCTGATACTACATCGAATTCTATGGCCAAAGATTGTCTGGAAGAGGGCATTACTACCAATGAGATCTTTACATTTAGTCTCGCTTGTGTTCAATAAACAGTGTTGGATTTAATTTTACACAAGGTCAAAATATATTTGTAGATTATACAGATGATAAAAATGCGCAAAGTTACTATTTTTCTATTTTGAGTTAGGATATTTTAATTGTACGTTTTTTTACATATCTAATATGTTCTAATTTGTTAGAAAACAGTAAGTACGGAATTTCTTGGAGCTTTTTCTCGGTATAATTTATGTTATAGGTATTAAACATACATTTAATATAAATGTGCTTTGATAAAGTTTCTGTTTTGACTGTTTTTTTTTTAATTAATACACGTTAACTGAACTAAGAATATAAATATTCTTCTTCAAAGTAGTTTTTTTTTATTTTTATTTTATCTATATATGAATTGCTAAACCATAATCACGTAGGTTTTTACTAAGTATTAAACCTACCTAGTTTAAGAGTGAGTGAGTCAATGTATTGGGACAAGTGACAATTTAGTTCACATGGTTGCAGGTAATTGTGATGCTAATGTCTATGAACGAAAATGAACACTTAACATTAGATTGTCCGATATACTAAATACTTGGTATTTAAATACTCAGACGTTTCTGGAAATTTATTTTGTATCAGATAAGATCAGATTTTCTTTTCCTATTGCTCGTTATTATGTAAATAAAGAAAAGTATTTCCCAAAGATCGTTTCAAGTTTGCATTATCTTAATTAAATTAAAAACTCACATACTTAATTGTAATAGAAAACAAAGAACACGATATAGCTGAAGTGGAGGCCTAATTATTAGACTTGAAGTGTGATAACCTTGCCCAATTTTAATATAGTTTTTAATTTTTTTTTTATCGATATTCAGTATTTATTATAATAAAAACGAATAAAATGTTCCCTGACCAAAACCATTGTCAATAATTCATATATAGTTAGGTACATTTTAAGATTTGAAAGTGCTTGAGATCTCAATTATAATAACTCGTATTGGCCCAGTATTGATCATATTAGACCTTAGAGGGTTTATTTGAAAATTTGAGGAACATTTTATAAAGGAAGGAAAAAGTGCTGAAGAGCAAAACGACTATATGAAAAATAATAACCGCTAGTGCTTATGCAAAAATTATATTATTTAATTGTTTAATTTACGTAAGGGCAGTATAATTGTTTATTTGCTTAGCTATAAGTAGTTGTTCAGCGCGGTTTTACCAACTTTAAATATTACTCCTTCAGTTGGTCGTAGCGTAATTTTATATAGTTTATATGACCTATCTATCGCTAAAATATTTTTTCAAATCGGATCATTATATTAAGGCGTTCAAACAAACATCCGGTTTGTAATATTAGTATGCATTGATAAAATATTCACAGCTATCCTTCTGCCGTTTCCATGGAAACTCAATATACAAAGTGAGTTTCATACGAATGCAATAAAAAAAAAACAATTTCGACATATGCGATCTTTTAACGGTTATTAACCATGAAATCGAATTCCATAGTGAGCTGGATTCGTATGTTTTTATATTTGTATTACTGGCGAATCGTAAAGTTTTGGCATTAAGCCATTTACGCAGTATTACGAACAAATGACACGATGTAGACTAATCACTAAAGTAGTTGGATAATTGACAAACTCTGTGATAATGGGCGATTATTTCAATTAGAGAGATTTCTTGGAGTTTTATTATTACCTTATATATTTATACCTATATACATATATAAAATTAAAATAAGCGCTTCGATTTATAAATTGTTTCATTTATTTGCGAAAATAATTTATAATAATACATTTAGTGCAATTCCTTTTTTCGAGGCCTTTAATGAAAAATTTTACGGTCTAGTAATAAACCTTAACCGAAGACTGTGGATTCAGATCCCTTTAACATCATTTTCGTGTGCTTATATTGTGTTTATAATTACAGTGAAGGAAAATATTAGGAAAGTTACGTGTGTCGCAATTAAAATCTTCCACTTGTGTATTGAACCCACATTGGAACAGTTTTGTGGAATATGCTTTCAAAATTTCAGAAGACTGCTTTGATTATTTATATATATATCTACAGAAAGTTTAAGCCTATAGAAGAACTAAACCAAACAAGCTTAATTTTTTATATTAGTGGGCGTGAGAGCTGCGCTTGACGCTCGCCAAACGACATACTACTTTACTAGTATGCGTGAACTTAGTAGGTAACCGTTAGCCACTATTTTTTTTGACACGTCCACCGCTTTGATAGTCTATCTAGTTCTATAATCAAATATAGTTATTTTTTTTCTCAAATCAATTAATATTATATATGAATATCTTTAATCATCTGACAGTTTTGCTTATGAATATATGCCATTGCTTAAAATAACTGATGATTAATGAAACTCGGTTGTGATGTTATATTAAAAAAAAAAAAATGTGTAACAAGCTGTAGGAAGTGTTATAGAAGTGTCGTGAACTGCTTTGATGTTTAATTAAAAAATTTTCCTTTGCAGGTAACGCAATATAATTGATAGTATATTTATCAACTGAAAAAGAAATACTGGATTCCGGTAAGTTTTATTTTTTATTGCCTATATTTAATTCAATCGTTTTTATATACAAACAAGTACATATAATTTACGTTTGGCACGTCAATAGTGCAAATTTAAAGCGAACGAAACTGTGAATCGGGGGTAATTGCGTAATAACATTATATACTACAAATTTCACTTGTATTATTTGTACAAGTTTTATTTTTATGGTAAAGGTAGGCGGACGAGCAAATGGACCACCTGATGATAAGTGAGCACCACCGTCAATGCACCACCAATAATTAGAAATAAGATGTTATGTCTCTTGTACCTGTAGTAACACTGAATCACTCACCTATCAAACCGGAACACAACAATACTATCATATATAATATTGTTGTTGGATGGTAGAATATTTAATGAGTGAGTACCACCAAGTATATGAGTTTAGTAATTTTTCAGTAAGTACGGAATTTCTTGGCAGTTTTTGTCGATAGGATTTATATTCCGAAATGGTATTAAACATACATTTAATATAAATGGATGGAAGTTTCTATTTCGATTGTTTTTTTTAATCGATACACGTTAACTAGAACTGAGCATATAAATAATCTTCTTCAAAGTAGTTTTTTAAATTGTATCTATACACCAGAATTGTACCACCAAGTACATTAGTATAACAAAACAACTAATCAATTCATTTATACAATAACAGATTACAGACAGGTTTCATCCATCGATTAATAAAAAAAGACATAAACAAAGTACTTCGACTAGTTATAATAGTATGTTCTAACTTTTTTCTGCAATACCTAAATGATTAAAAACAAATCGAAAAAGAAAAAGATTAAACAAAAAAACCAACAGCGGTGCCAATCTAAAATGAATCACTTGTCTCAACATATATAATAATTACCAATAACTTTTATAGTAATTGAATTTAAAAAAAAATTTAAGCCAAAAATAAATGTTATGTTCGGGCTATAAATTAATTAACTCATATATTTTTAGATTTTAATACAATTGAAAAACGACTTACGTTCACTTCATAACATATAACGCATTAATTTATATAAAAATAAATATGACACCCTTTTTAATATTATTAATTAAACAGGTTGTCGCTTTTATTAAAATTATAATGTAATTAACTTAAACTTAAACGGAATAATAATATCTTGTCGTCTAACTAGTTAAAAAGTTTTAAAGTGTTTATGGAAAAAATAATATCTTTGCTTGTTTCATACATCCGTATAAATCGCTGAGGTTATCTTCAAAATAGCAACATAAATATTCTCAGAACGAATAAGATACCTCATAGTGATGTAGCTCAGTGGGCCGTGTTAGTTAATACCTGAAAATTCCAACGTCCGACCCACTTCTAATACATCAGAAATACGCTTTTAACATTTTTAAATACATCTAATTAACGAGTTTCGTTTAAATAGGTTACCGCCAATAAACTAATAATAGAATATACTTATTCCACAGAACCAGAATTGAAAACTTTGTTGCTGTGACGTGTCTGCTTTTTAGTGTATTTGTAAACTATTTATTTATTCGTGTCGATCTATTTTATTCAGCATCAACATATGTTGAATATTTAAATGTTTTATAATATTAATATTTATAAAGTCGCACAAGCAGGTATATTGCAGTGCGCTTCACAATCTTATTTATGATATTTACTTACATACAATGATCGAGATATTACATTTATAAACATTCAGAGACATTGCAAGTTTTAAAAATAATAATACATAATTAACAAAGTAAATTTATTATAAAATATTACAATTCATCGAACATAAATCATAAATATTTACTATTCTTGTAGATTAACTATAAAATATTTTCTAATTAATAAAATTCTTTTATGTATTGAGCACTGAAAAGAGTTTATAACGAAATATAGAGATGTTTATTTCAGTTAAGTGTTGTTGTTGTTGTTGTGGTTTCCCCCAATCTTAGCGAAGTCGTTTAATTCTCGGTCTTATTATTCGTATTATCACAAACATCGCATTATAATCGTGGACTCTCATTAAGTAAAATACTTAAATCCAATCCATCACTATTTAAAATCTAATAACATATATTGGTTGATTGTAATATAGCAATGAATGTGTGTAAACTAAAAACTCTTTAAAATATTACAAAAAAAAGTATAGAATTTAGAAAGCAAAGGCAAGGTACTTACTTCTATTCATCAATAGTAGTAAGTACCTGAATCTGATAACTAAGATTATGCAACAAATTTTGAATCTAGGTAGTATGGTTTTTTGGTTATGAGTTATTAGTTAGTATTTTTGTTTTCAATATTTTTCTTTATCGTTATTGTAAATGCAAAATAAAACAGAAGTAATGATCGATAACCGATTTTGGACAAAAGAGACAACCAACTGTGCAGGATATTCTAATAGTCAATTGTGTGTGTAAACTTAGATGCCTTCTCTTTTCCTTCGCTTTTATAATTCAATGGGTTGTCATCCGAGATAACTGGAGGGAATTCATGCTCGAAATCAACCTTATTAGCTTAGACCCGCGAATATTAACCTTGCAAAATAAAATAAAAAAACTTTTTTTATGTACAATATTTTTTCACCTATCACCTATAACCTTATATATTATATACCTCGGGATCCGTAGCCATATTACCTTGCAACTAGACCAAAAAGTCAGACGAACAAATAAAAACAAAAATACGCCTTAAAATAAACGACATATACTCGTATCATAGACAAAGATTGATAACCCTAATATATCAAAAATAAATCACAAAACACGTTCCGTAAAATGAGCACGGGCTCATTTTGTCTAAAAAAATACATGTTTCATTACAGCCTCTATGTATTTTCTTTTTGCAAAATAGCTTTGGAAATAGTTTGACTACAGTATTTATATAATAGTACTAGCGTTTACTAACTCCGCGAACTTCATTGTGGATTCAGAGAAACTCAATCGCTTGGTAAATTGAAATGACTGAGACGTAATGTAAAATAGATTACGTGATCTTTGATTATTCTAATAGAATTCGTTGTATCGTGTTCTTAAAACATCTACATTTATTGTTTTATTGTTGATATAATTATATATTTTTAATATATTTGCAATAAAACGCGTCGTACTAAAATATCACAACCTTTTTTGGCGTATTTCTGCTGGTATCTTTTATATTATTTGGATATTTCTTGGAATATAACATATGTACAAATTACAATAGCCTATCGAGGTCTAATTGGACAGAATCAAATTTGGCCTAAATTTGAATATTTTTTTCAGTCTTACCAATATATTCTATCTGAAGTTGAAACTATACGGGCTATAACTATAAAAAGAAATCACCTGACTTGGGTTTAAACTTTGGTTAAAGAATTGATAGGCATTACAGATTAGTCATGAAACCAACACATATTCAAAATTTAAAGTAAGAAATGCAACAATGATTATAACGTCCTGTTGAATAGAAAGTATGAATGTAGAAAATAGAGACTGTACCAGTGTTTGCACACGTACTAGTGCATTCTGACATGATATCCGAAAATGGAATTCAACGGCTAGGTTTAATAAGCAATTCCTCGCAACTTTCTTCGTGAACAATGAGGATTGAATATTTCTGCGCAAAGTCCAACCGCAAGGACCGACCAATCGGAAAGAACTCGATCGTCAACACTTCGAGCCGCTCTACGGTGAATACGGTCAAATGGAAGAACTCCTACGGCCAAATTTGTTCCTTATATAATTTTAAGCTTTTTAGACGTCAATTTAAATTCACCTTTCAATTGATCGCGGAAATGAACAACGCTTGAAATTTCAACGCAATGTATTCCTACATAGCAACAAATTGTAAAGTTTTAGAGTTAAGCGCAGGCTTGCCGGAAAAAATGCGTTTACTCCGATACCAACTCCGAAGCATATGTCTACAGTACGGAGGAATACCATCGGACAAATTCGACCATCGAATAATCTAAAATAATTTAACTATCGACTTAGTCTTAATTAAAATATACACCGTGTCAGAAGGGCATCACATCAATGAGGCGGACAATTAAATTTGTGTCATAATTCTTAACATCATATAGTTTTATTGCTGGTAAATACTAAATTTGTTATCCCGCTACTACGAAGGATTTGATAATAAATCTATTTTCGTCACGTAAAATAGCGTAATGGAATAAAGCCCAACGTAACTATGATACAGCTGGACCCGATTCTAATGCAATAACAATAATACTTTTTGAAACAACATCTACTAAGGGACTGTACATTAACTGTTAAACGGATTGTCTTTGTTTAATTGTCTTTATATTTGACAGAATAGAATCCATAATTATTTTATTAATAAAACGATTGTTTATTTAAACTTTTTGGTTTCCTGTTTTATGATGCGTTTATATAATTAAGGGTCATGCAGGTAAAATATTTTTCTTCGATGCCCCAGAAAGTAAAGTAACTTTTTCATATACAGTATGTCCTTGGCAATGTGAGTTCTGGTGGAAAAATTGCAATTGCTGTCATGTAATATGGTATATCAGCTCAAATTTTAAAAAGAGAACGAATATACGACATGCGTGTTTCCTTTAATAATTATATATCACACTTGACTAAAGTGGAACCCAACACGAATACCTTTGCCTGCATTCTATAAAAGTTAAAAGTTAAATCAAAGTCAAAAATAGCAAACATTTTTTTTTATATTTTTAACGTAATTACACGGAAATTAAATTTATATTTATATATAAATGTAGCCTTTGTATTTTAGTTAATGACATTGAAAATTTGATCGATAAAGTTTTATTCATGAGTATTTGCCTCAAGAAGAGAGCAATTTCATTACTTATTAGTAAGTAAATAGAAGAATCAATTACTCGATACACTGACGTAAACAATTCTACTTTTATTTATTACCTTTTCTAATGAATAAGCATACATACGGTGATTTTGTTATTATTATATTTTTGTATCATTTATTTTTGAAATAATAATAATTAAACACTATGAAAGAAAATATGAACAGAATTTTCTTATCAGCAAACATGAGCAAACAAAAGTTTCCTAAAGGAGCTTATCAATTTATTTTTATTTTACTAAGAGTGGCTTTTCTTTTTGATGTTCTTAGGTAAACTAACAAAAAAGCCGCGCTTTAGCTTTAGTAGAGAAATACAAATACTTGGTATAAAATAATATTATTTTAACACAATAAAAAAACTAACTAGCTTTAGAACAGTATATGGGGTTATAAACATAGAATATGGATAATGCAACACATTATATGGATCATTCATATGTTTTCTCAAACGGAAATCAATCCGGCGATCGTCAGCCAAAAACCAGATACAGTAATCACTGTGTCAATGGATGAACGTTTTTATTTGTTAACATCGCGGAATAATCTGACGCAAACGTCAACTTAGATAAACTAACGGACTCCAATCTCGAATTTATTACAAATCGTAAAATGTATATAACCTATTTACCTAATAATATATTCTGAGAACGACGGAATAGAATACTAAATAAATAAGGCGTGTATTTTTTATGATGAAAAGATTTACATGTATTTTATCACTTATTACATTTTTATGTAGATATATATTCATTGATATTGTTATCATTAAATGTCTGAGACCTTTCTGTAGCATGTCGAATAATCCTCGATAATATCTTGCAGCTAAAATGGAAAATTGGATAATAATATATAAATAAATATAAGTCGATGTAACTGATGGATGAAATATTGGTATCTATAATAGAAATGTAACCTACGTTGTTGCTTCATGCCCCTAGATTACGCTGTAGTACATTAAATACTAAATCGTTCATGATATTCGTATATATTCGAGCGAAGTACATATTTCAGCGTAAGTTGCATCAGATAGTTCACAACAGCTAGTAATATTGGTTTGAACAAGTAATTATTCCAATACTTGGAATTATTAAGATAATCAGTAATTGAAGACACTATTTTCATATATATCGTAAAACATAATTATTATAATCGACTAGCTGCTAGCGACCCGTCCTGGCTCCAAGAGGATACAGAAAGGGTCTATGTACAACTTTTATATTGAATGTTTTTCAACATAAAAAGAAAAACATGTTTTTTTGCGGCTAGGAAAATTGATATACATACAAATCTTCCTTAATCAATCTGTTTATTGATGAAAATCGCATTAAAGTTCATTGCATATATTAAAAGATCTAAGCGTACAGACCTTGCGAAGCGTCTTTGTTTTATACTATTTAGATTTTTTTTAACTAGATTGAATAAATTTTATACATGTATTTAGTTAAACTATGCATAAAATTATATATCATTTTATGTTATAATAAAACATTACCATTAATTTGATCAATTAAATAAGATGACCGTTTTAACGCTCGCAATGGGTACAAATTAAAGTTGTATATGACATTTTATTTTGTATAAAAAATATATTGTTCTTCTCCCTATGGAATTAGCGGTGCATACAAACATTAAACACTAAATAGACCAGACCGAATTGCTCTCGTGGGTGCACTCATAATTCTTCTATAGAAAATATACAGTTATATTAATAATAGTACGTATGATCTCTTCCGGGAAACCGTAGGAAAGACAAAATTGTCTAGTATATTTAGATGAAAGAGCTTGATAAGATACGACCAAGATAAATATACTGTTAAAAGACATAAAACATATTCATCACATTATTTCGGTAGTTTACAATCTCGCGAGATAGATTACAATCTAACGGTATTTAAAATTCTACGGTGAAATATACAAATTTTTACGTTATGTTAATTTTAATATTTTAGAACTTGATAACATGCGAAAGTAACTCAGTCTGTTACGCTTTCACGGTCACACAAGTGAACCGATTTTGTTGAAATTTGGTATTATCCAAGCTTGAACCTTAAGGAAGGATGTAGGCTACTTTTTTATACCGAACACCTGTCGACCAACCCCTAAAATAAGATCGAAGTCGTATAACAACTAGCACATAGAAAAAATGTTATTTTCTTATTCTACATATACACACCTATATATATTATGCCATTGGTTTTCGGACGAGCATATGGGCCACCTGATGGTAAGTGGTCACCACCGCCCATAGTCAAAGATGCTGTAAGAAATATTAACCATTCCTTACATCGCCTATGCGCCACCAACCTTGGGTACTATGATGTTATGTCCCTTGTACCCGTAGTTACACTGGTTCACTCACCCTTCAAACCGGAACACAACAATACTCAGTACTGTTATTTGGCGGTAGAATATCTGATGAGTGGGTGGTACCTACCCAGACGGACTTGCACAAAGCCCTACCACCAAGTAAATAGTAATATATAGGAATGATTCCAAATATTAATAGTAGAAATATTTACTAGTAGTGATTTATAGAATACCTTAAGTTTAATATTGTATTCATCAGACTGAGAGAACGTTCAAATGTTCATTGATAGATTACAACAATTTATCTTCAATAACAGAAGAAGTTCAGAACCCTAACAAATAGAATAGGAATTCAAAGGGCGCCTGATTCTCGATGTCTGTTGTATCAAAACTGTATAATAAATGTTTTTATTTATTGCGCACGGCATGATTTATGAACTACACAGATTGGAAACAAAACTCCTTACACCTTTTTTTGTCGCTAATGTCTTTATGAGCTATTATTTACGTAAAACTTATATAAATTCATTCTGATTAATATTTTGTTATAATGTATTATACGTATTACTAAAATTTTCTATTAAAATAATTAATAATTATGATATGTGTCTATTACTTTGATTCAGTGAATTTACTAATGAAAAGTTCATATATTTACATAATCCTTATTTAACACCAATAACCGGTTTTAAGCAGAACATAACTAACCATTACAATAATTGCTTTAATTTTTTACGCCAAATAAATTTATCGACGGCTAATGTTACGATCGTTTAAATAAGAAGACTAAAAAAACTTATCTAAAATCATACGAAAATATGTTCACAAAAAGAGGCTTATTTTGCTAAATAAATATCACACGTGTACAGTTTTTTTGTAGGATCGTTGCCAACAAAATCTTCTAAAATTATAAATCGAAATGAAAACATATTTTCTTATGATATTGTCACTTACAGAAAATCCAGTTTGAAGATAGTTTTCACGTGGGATATTATTATAAGAAATCAGTGGGCTGAGTTGTATTTTCGTGCGAAAATCGACGTTAACAACAGTTAGGGTTTATAAATTTATGTTAATTAAGATAAAAAATCAAATTGGAACTGTTGTCAAATTTAATAATAAAGCAGTATTTTTATAATATAAGTAAGCGGATAAAATAAATAAGCGAAAATGAGCCAACTGATGGTAAGTGGTCACCACCGTTCACAGACACTGGAGCGGTAGGCAATATCAACTATTCCTTATATAGCCAATGCGTTATCAACCTTGAGAGATAAGATGTTATGTTCCTTTTGCCTTTAGTTACACTGGAACAATACTAAGTATTCCCGTTAGGCGGTCGAATATCTGATGAGTGGGTGGTACCTATACAGACAGGCTTGCACAAAACCATAAACCAAATGAAGTCTATCTTAAAGTTACATAATATAGTGTTCTAATAAAACGATACAATACATTTTCACTTCTGTCATAGCTACTGAGTTATACGCTTAAAGTTTAATTTAATATCTTACACATATAATATATTAAATATTACAGGACTATATTCAACATATATTGAACACGTGTTTAACGTATTAAAAAAAACCCTAAAAACGCAATGTGACTCTGTAGATGCTTTGATATATCTTAATCATTATTATGTTTTAAATAAATAATTTCGACCGTCTTTTAAATATTTATTGTCCTGTATAACATTTATTTATAATAAATTTAAAAATATTTTACAGAATTATTGTGGATATATTTTACCAACAACATTACATTACATTTTTTTTACATTACATTAGCAGCCTGTAAATTTCCCACTGCTATACTTAGGCCTCCTCATCCTTTGAGGAGAAGATTTGGAGCATATTCCACCACGCTGCTCCAATGCAGGTTGGTGGAATATACATGTGGCAGAATTTCGTTGAAATTAGACACATGCATGATTCCTCACGATGTTTTCCTTCACCGCCGATCACGCGATGAATTATAAACACAAATGAAGCAAAAATCAGTGGTGCCTGCCTGGGTTTGAACCCAAAATCAAGAGATTTGAACGATTGAAGGCAAAGTATAAGGATGACGTCGTTATCTTTACCGAAAGTAGACAAGATAGCATTGTCTGTTTCAAGGGTGTGATATTTAAAGCAATATAAAAAAATCCTCTCATAAAAGAAATGATCAGCAAGAAGAGGGATTGCAGAAGGACAGAGATGCTGGTGCTATTATTTTGGAAGATATACGCTCACGGCTATGAAACGAATAATTATCCACCTTCAGATGATTTTTTGAGAAAACTAGACATAATAAAAGTAAGGTAAACATGATGTTTTGGCTAAGTTATCATGAGCATTGATGAACCTTTGGACTCCGACTTTGGACCGCTGTAACAGCGTTTAAAATTGACCAAAATGAAAAATGTATAAAGCAAAATTTTCAGAAAGACATGCTCTATAAATTTGTTTCGATCTCATTTTTGTACTAAAATGAACAGAAAAAAAAGTTATTAAGCAAAAAAGAAAATTTTTGAGCAAATTTTCTCACTTTTTTACTCTTAACTTTTTAAATTTTAAGTTTATGGTAAAAAGTCACATAAACATAATTCTAGATACATCAATTTGCTACAAATTATGTCTTTACAAATTTTCCGTACAATTAATAGTTTCGGAGATATAGTTAAAAATATGTTTCCAACTCTTTTTTCAAGATGGCGGTCGTGAGACAAGGGCGGCAACCCCACAAACTTGGGGTTAAGGTTGTATTGACACCCCCTACATGTCCCACAAATAAAATTGCATCCTCTAGAAAATGTTCAGTCAATGTAACATTTCAATGGACTATTAAGTATTAGTATAATCTTAATCACGTAAATATTACAATATGATTTAATATTTTTTTATATTTTCTATATTCATTCACATTATTCAAATATTTTCCTATTTCATTATTTACTTTAACATTTTCTTACTTACAATAGCGCCTATGAAATTTATCATACATATTCCAACGCCCGACAACAATGCTTTTAATTATGATATATTGTTAAATTCTGGTACAAAGGAAATACTTGTATAACACGAAATATGTTACGATGACGAAATTTAGACTGTTCCACGATACTATTACATAACCTCATAAAATACTAAATACTCTCTCATCGTACATAGCTTTATTACTCTGGGATATTATCTACTTTTACTTCTAAATAGCACGCTTATACGTAAAAAATTAAATAAGTATTTATTTACGCGTGTATCCTTAAGTTTTCTGACCGGACACAGATTTTCTTTCAAAATATGAAGATGGCTTGGAGCTAATTCTATAAAACTTCACATAACTACCACTGTGAGTTTTTAGATGTAATAGAACTTAACTGCTTCGTTAGTCTGATGACTATAGTTTGTAAAGATACGAACTCTGAGATCCTGAGTTAGATCAATAAGTTTGTCCTAAAAAATGTCAGTCGCAACTTGACGTTGGGGTGTTCGTAGCGCTTACTCTAAATTGTTACTTGGTGTAGGTGTAAATACAACTCTGGATATGTGTACATCACATTAGCACCATCGTATTGTAACGCAAGAATGTAAAGGTATTCGAAGTTTCATTTTTACCTATAACGTGATGAATAATAAAATTAAATTAAGCACATAAAATCTCATTAAATTTCATTTTTGTCTAAATTTGGAGCCCCGTTGTACAATAAGGAATCACTTTATATACTATATTACTCCTCTTATGTGTGTGCTTCCAAATAAAACCTCAACGAAACATCAGTACAACTATGATCACTTCTATTTTCATCATCATGGTATAATTTGTACAGTAAAAGACGGGTACCAATTTGTGATTTGAGTTGCGATAAGTATTATAATGTTAACATCAATACATTATTTCTGCGTCGTTACCATTTATTGTTCGGGGTTCGTTTTCACGGATAATTTCATCTTGTCGGTATATGTCTAAAACACAATAGAAATTATTGGACGTGACGAAGGGTCAAACGTTGTTCCTTCAGTTTTTTGTTCATATTATTTACGTTCAAACTAAAATTGAAATAATCAAAAACATAGTATTCTTTATTCAAGTATATAAAAGCATTTTAGAAAAGTAGATTCCACCGCGAAGACCACCGACAAGAAACTCAGTAGGTACTCTTGTCCATTATTTTAATTACAAAGCATGTCAATTCATTTTTTTATGTCCTGTCTAAAAATTAACAAATACTAAGTTCACGCTTTTTATAAAATGAGGTTTAATTTATTTAATTAAAATCGTATTAATACTTACTTTACAATAAAACCAAATTGTTATTTTACTTTTCATACATTTTTTTAAGTTTAAAGCTATTACTGAATTATATTTATTTCATTAAAAAGCCTATTTGGGCAATTTATTTCTAAATAATGTAGAATTTTAGATTGTTTAATAAAATTAGTTTAGGGATTAATTGTACAAGCGCTTCTGTCGCAAATACAAATTAACAATTACCGGACTTTTAGAGCTGGTTCACGATGTGATGATAAATATTCGTACAACCTCAATTGTCGTGGCGTATAATTATTAAATTTTTAGTTATTTCATACATCACGACTCGACGGCGACTATCCGGTCGTTCACGACTTTTTTTCTGTATGAAAACCGACTTTTAAAACCAGACGATACTTTTGAATAAAAACCATAATAAATAAAATTAAAAAATGTCAAATTGTGTTGACAATTAGCAGCCCCGATAACTATTCAAAGGCATGATATGCCAGTACATTAAAGCTTAAAAAGCCATAGATTACAAAAAAATATTGAGAAAGTGTGAAAAGTGAGAGACGATTAAAAAACACACGATTAAACTATCGCCCACGACAAGAAAACGCCATAACTGACGGTCAGACCATGGAGAATGAGTTAGTAGTTTCGTCTTTATTAGAAATACCTTAATAAATAATACCCTTAGCCTTAATAAACAATACAAAAAACTTAGCATAAAAAGAGTATTATGTTTTGCAGCACTTAAAAGCTTGGCTACATTGTTTTATTCTCGAGGGCTCAGTGATGGATATCTTCTGTCAAGGTAAAGCATTTCGCAGAATCAGATATATATGTGCCCGTATTTCATTTAATAATAATTTAATGTACTTTGCGTAACGTCGACTAGGTTGTAGGACTAAATTGGATTACTTCCTTTTAGAATTCTATTGATTTGATTATGAAAGACTTTAATGTAGTTCAGATAGCTCTTTTTTATATGACTTTAGATAGAATCGCCTGATATATATTCAGAAGTACATACTGCACGTAAGTTCTATCAACAACCATAGATAGTTTCAAAGCAATGAGATGATCCATGCGTAAACGACCAACTAAAATAAATAAAGAATGATGTCATCCTTACCGATTTCAAGGTCACGGCAGCTAATCTCAAGACAATTCATCCAACTACGCAGAACATATTATAATGCACAAGTGTGTGCGCCAACACAGATGCTCTCTTCATTCCGTCACTCTCATAATCCGAAGAGATGGCAAATCCGACATGACCAGAAAGAGTTCAGGCGTCGGAACAAACGCCTTCACGTGTTTTCCAAAGAACTGGAATGTACTTTCAACTTCCAGTCTTCGGGATGTTATTGATATGTTTCAACAGAAAAATCCAATACCTTTCATCGGGCCCTTCCTGGGTTTTGAACCCAGAATCTCGGGATCGGTAGCCTTATATCACCACTAGACCAGCGAAGCAGTCAAAATTAAGAATAATACATTGTCTAACATAAATACGGATTTGCTGGCTGATATTATTTCTTTTAACAGAAAACCAATCAAACATTTTACTCTCTCCCTTTGAGAAGAAGATTTGGAGCATATTCCACCACGCTGCTCCAATACGGGTTGGTGGAATACACATGTGAGTATGTGTACATGTGAGCTGAATTTCGTTAAAATTAGACACGAGTAGGTTTCCTCACGATGTCTTCCTTCACCGCCGAGCACGAGATGAATTATAAACACAAATTAAGTACATGAAAATTCAATGGTGTTTACCTGGGTTTGAACTCGAAATCATCGGTTAAGATGTACGAGTTCTAACCACTGGGCCTCACCAGATCTAATCAACCAAACATTTATCTATAATTAGAATCCACAACTAGTTTAGTTTCTCAATAAGTATTAAAACCCGTAAAGTTTCATATAGCCTTGCATTTGTTTGACTTTTTTAATTTAAATCCGATAATTCGTTTTCACAAGCTATGTATGTATAGGTCTGGTAACTAAATTTTAAACTATTGTCAACCAAGCAATTTATATAAAATTTTGATAACACTTTTGATGTCGATGACAACACAATATTCAATATTTTTCTTTCCATTTTAGTCCATGGATGGAAATGAGAATAACTACCTGTTTTTAGAAAAGTTTTTTTTTGACATAATATTTTTTTGTAATATTTCTCCTAAATGACAGTATTGAACAAATTGAGTAAAAAAGGTAGATGTAATATTGTTTAAATAAAAGTAACTTAAAAAAAATTATAACGATTTATTTGTTATGATGAATTAATCGAATTCTTTGAGTTCGTGAGATTAGTATATGTATGATGTAGTATACAGGATTATTGGTAATCCGACGTATTCCCGTTAGGAGTTAATAATTTTAACCCCCATATGCATAGTGCAAAAATGAATCTTTTTTGAATTATCACGTATTTAGCTTTTTTCAAAATAAGTCATAAATGCCACTTCAAAAATGTATTAAAAAAAGTATCAATTTAAATCTATTTTTTTTTCTTCTGATTTATAAAAAAGATTAAACACTGACTATTTATCAATATTAAAACAATAATTATCGGTCCAAATTTAAAAATGCGAGACGAGAAACTATATACATTTTTATTATTTCAATATTTTTTCCACAATATTGACAACTAGAATATATCCCATTCATTATCAAATTGGAAGTAATAATTATTATTACGAAATATTCAAAAAATTCCCACTAATAATAAATGCAAAAGTGACTTCTTTAGTTTGTTTTTCTTTCACATAGCAACGGAGCAATCGATCGACATGATTTCTTGTCGGATACATTTGCGTGTTACTTCGAAAATACATGTATAGGAACGAAACAACCACTATTGAAAACTTGTAACAACTTTTTCTATCTTTTAAACCAGGAGGAAATATGGTTCGTATTATTGTTACTTATTGTAAATCCGAACACCTCCTTTCTAAGGATATTCCTTTACCTGATTTGATTGGAAATTAATATTTCGATATCCGATCCAATCTCGTCGCTTGTATTTCATAACGACATGAAGTCTATTGAAAACATGTAGATTAATTTCATAATTTCCTACGAATTTTGACATTATTAAGATAAATAAAAAAATATACACTAAAAAGTTTCAAAAAATGTTACCATACTTAAAAAAATAATCTCGGTAGCAAAACTGTTACTAATTTAATTGTTTTGATATATTGAACATCCGTTAAAGATTTTATAGGATACATAAAAAAAAATATAAGTGGTAAGTTGTAATAAAAAAAAACGATATAACATTATTGATAGAAAATCATTTTTTAATATAACCTTCTCTTGTACGCTATATGCGGAAGTATCTGGTATCAAATTTTTACTTTACTCAAGTAGGCCGTTATCAGTACTTTGAGTCAGGATACAAGATCATATTATAAGTACAGCCCTGCCGTATAGTATACATATTATTATACACTTTTACTATAAATACATTTATTAAATAGTTAGATATTAATACCACGCTTTTTTTTGTGTACATGTTTTTGTGTTTTGAGTTACAGGTACTATGTATAGTCTTATATTGAATAATAACATAGAAATAATGATATTCTCTGTACTTTGATTTATCGTCGATGTTAGTCGGACGAGCATATGGGCCTACTTGACGGTAAGTTATCACCACCGCTCATAGAGTTCGGCGCTGTCAGAAATCATCGCTCACCATTCAAACTGGAAGACAACAATACGGAGTACTGTAGTTTGCCGGCAGAATATCTGATGAGTGGGTGGCACCTACCCAGACAGGCTTACACAAAGCCCTAACACCAAGAAAATAAATTATTAATAAAATGTTATCCTAGTAGTAAGAAAATTGAATTCTTACCTTTATTAAGCATTTTTCAGGTGCAATTTATAAACCTCCGACTATACCAACACAGTTGACGATATACTGTATTTTTTTTATGTGAACTTCAATTTTTGTTTGCTATATTGTTTAAGTTCTGAGTTTGTCGATTTAAAGCACCACTTAACTTTCAATGTACACGGATATAAATAAACATAAAAGAATTTTAATAAATAAAACAATATTCATAATAATTATGTCTAATACCTTTAACTTCTTAAATATTACTCCATGTTTGGTGAGCACAACGTCGTATATCTTAATTATCTTTTAGGTAAGGGTTTAATTTCGAAATATTTCTTTAGCGACTCGATACTGCTTATAATAAAATCACATGTGTTTATTTGAACTTACCAATCATATCTTTACAATTACCATGTATCATATTTGACTCACGGGTTATAATCTAAAAGATACACAAATTATTGACCGAATACTGACTTTCAATAAAGATAAGCACTAACCGCTTGTTTTGGCTGCACTGCAGCTTCTGAAGTTAGAATATAGAATATACTCCGCGCACCTACAATATATGTGATAGCATAATATAATAATTAAACTTTTTTTTATCTCATGTAGTACGTTGTTGTTGTTAAATATGATAAATTATCCAAAGAGGTTGAGAATCCAGGATCGATCAACGTATACGCATATTTTACTTAAGCAAATTTCTTAGTATAATTGTGACCTCGTACTCTTCAACTGGTGTAATAACTTGTAAATTGATAATAATTAATATCGTTAATTGTGATTACCGAACCATGAGAGAATTAGTGATACCTGTATTTTTGAATTAATATTTTTTAGATCTTTTACAAAATTAAATTAATATTAAGTTTAATTTAATAAGTAAAATTGATGTTTTCTCTTTTAGTGGATGTTACTATTCTTTGAGAAAATGAATTTTGAACCAGAAATAAAACTATGGCAATAGAGAGATTTCTGAGAGTTCTTTTTTAAAATGTTCTCGAGACATTTTCTTTCACATATGTATACGAATACACGGTGATGTTGAAAATAAAACGTATAATATAACAAAAGAAATAAATACACATTTATACTCAATACAAATAATAAAAGAACTACATTCACGTCTAATTTGTCATTTACTTAATGCTTGATCAAGCAGGCTTAGAAATCGTCTGTCAGAGGTCAACGTACTAATAGGTATTGTGAGATCTGACAGACATCGGTAAAATCTTAGGAGAAATTCAATATGAAACCTCAGACCCTCATCACGTGGGTATGAGGGTAGGTTCACAATTTCGGCTCAATTTACACTGAAATCGGAGTAAGAAGTTTGACCTTTTTTATCATACCGATGTCATTGTTTATTTATTCATTCAATATTAAATACGCCAACGTAAACATTATTTATTTTAATTTACCAATAACTAGCGACCCGCCCGCTTCGCACGGGTGCAATGCTAATACTAAATGTAATATAGAGTGTCTGTATGTACAACGTTTACTTTTTTGTCATTAGACAATACAAACCGCTATGTCCCTGCATTTTAAATCTGTAATATCTTCGAAAATATTCATTTAAATTATATGCTATAAAGGGCCATATTAAATGCACAATGCATTTATCGTATTTAATTGGATAAGGATTAATGCTGTGTTGCTTAAAATCGCTTCGTAAATAAGTCATTTTTTTCTCGTAAAAAGTAAAGGATAAAAAATGGGTAATGTGGTTTATCCCTAAGAGATAGACATATGCCATCGCGGACTTTTTTGTAGACCTTTTTAAGGTGCACAATACTGTAGTACCTACATTATTTTGATCTATCTTGTAGAGTTTAGATAGATTAGAGCAAAAAAATATATTCATTTACGACATCACATTTTCTCTAAGGTTTCTAACCTCTAAAATGATCAGTGTTTCTCTACTATATTATTATGCTTGTATTATATGTACATATAAATCTACACGTTGAATCACTTTATCTATTAAAAAAAACGCAGGGACTAGCAGACTGCGTGAAGCGACTTTGTTTTATAGTATGTAGTGATTCTCATATAGTAATATAGCTAATAGTGTAAAAAATTCAAAAATACCTACTTATTATCTATTTGGGATTTTCCTAAAAAATAATATATTTTTAATGTAAATTATTATAATCTATGAAATATTATTATAATATTAATTCAAGGAGACGAAAAAAAAATACACAAAATCAATGTAGGGAAATTTTAGTTATATTTTAAATATGAATTCGCAGTTATGGCTGGTATATAATTTAAAAGGTATTTCAAAATGGTTGAGACTTACTTTACCATGATTTATTTGGGACATTTAGTTTTTATTATTAATATTAAATATTTGAAGTATTACCATTTTTTAAATGCCGCCTATAATTCCTTTTTTTAACCAAGTCTTTGAATTATAATAGGTGTTATGTAGGTACAGGGAGGTGCGGAGGGAATTTCCGATATAAGGCGGATATCGGACCGGTAATTATTGTACGAGCCATAAATAAAAATATGTTTATTTGTATATTACTATATTAAATCTATGGTTTAATCTCCTGGGATACAACTCAACTGTAGCTGTACAAAATGACCAGGATTTTTTTTCACATTATGTATAATAATCGTATTTGTAATTATAATGATCCATATGTGTACTATTTTATTTTGATGGCATCAGTTGTCGGATGGTCAAGTGGTCACCACTACTCATTTGAATCATTTCTTACATAACTAATGCGCCACCAACCGTTGAAACTGAGACGTTATGTCTATTGTGCCTGTAGTTACACGGAACACAACAATACAAAGTATTACTGCTTGGTGGTAGAATGATGATGAATATGATAAGTGGGTGGTACCCACACAAGCTTGCAAAAGGCCCGCAAAGTAAAGTATTAACTTTTTAAATTTTCTATGAAAAAATAAAAGAATTGCATTTTAGTATAAATATTTTTAATAAATGTATGACTTGAAAAATAAAAATTTATATATATGTGAGGAATGACTATCTCAATACAAGAAATGTAAAAGTTGTGACCCCAAACCTCGCTTGAGTAAAGGATAAAGGAAGAAACTATCTTTATTTAGAATAAAATTTTTGAAAAGATTCCGCGTTAAAACAAACAAATATATCGTTTTAACAAAAATAATTTTGTTTATTTATTTTACATAGATATAATATTCAGGGTACACAATACACAAGGTATTTATCTCATATTGAAAATGTGAGAATAGGGGTGTGAAATTAATTGCAGAGGTTCAATTGAAATAGAAATAATGTAATTTTATATAAAATTAAATAGTATAATATAGTTTATAACGTTATGGTAGAATGAATCAATGAGATCAATCATTGCTTTTATAATAATCATTTATTCCGGGTTGCCCGTTCAGCAATATAAAATCCAGTCAAAACCAACGTTCAATACAATTAACTGTTATTCATATTGATATTTCTATTTCATTTCTATGTGGAGTTCGGTAAAATAAAATGCTAAACATCTAGTATTAATGATAAATATATCCTAATTTATATTCACTCAGTTATATGAACTTTCGTTTTGTATATAAGCGTCTCTAAATACCCAATTTCTTTACAAATCTTATGAACATAATTCATATATTTTTTTTGCGTTGAAGTTGCAATATAACCACATAAGATAAAGTTGACCTAAGAATAACTTCGAATCAATAAATCATGCTCGTTTTCGACTTCTTCGTATAATAGTGCGTCACACATCGATTATTCGAAGGATATAAATTACAGAGTTATACCCGAAGTGGACTTGTTATTACGTGAAAATCTGTAAGGAAAGCATTTGGCTAGATTTATTCGAGTACTTTATCGTTTGCAGGTTTCTTGGCGTTATTAAACACGGGGTAAGGGTATCAGAATCAGCGCTTACACGAATTTCTTTTATTGGTAAAGGTGTGTTCTATTTTAGGCTTAAAGCGCTTTGTGATATAATTGTATATTACAAACATTTTTAATGGTATTAAAGTTTATAAAACTCTTGTTGCATGTCTCGGCTGATAACTATGAAATAGTTGCGTTTTACAACTGAGCTATTTCGAAAGACAAATTCGCAGCTACGTAAATCTGATATCAAAGTTTAGGCATATTTAGTGGGTGAGCCACACGCGAATGAAATCAATCACAATGATCGATCTACAACACTTTGCCAATAATGTGAATTGAGAGACGTAGTAGTGAAACTTGATTTATATTCGACTGCAAATTAAGAATCGATTACTTCTCAACTCGATAAGTACATTCACGTTTGGATCGTATATTTACGTCGGCAAAACGAATTTTGATTACTTTCTTCGATTAACTTTATTTTTACGAGTTTTAACTTGACTTGGTCCATAACCAAGCTGAAATCACCAGTTGCTTTCCTAGCTTTTTCTTTATATTTACGTACTTGAAGTACCTAACAGGTATTACGAAAATTAGAGAGGGTAATAAAATGAAATGTTAAAAAGTTTCAGGCAAATCAAATTTACAACCAATTTTGAAATGGATTTGAATTTAATGTAAGCTTTATTTGCAATTTTGATTGAAATTAAATTAATTGTTAGATTGTATTAATTTTCTATAGTGACAGGCATTTCATTAAGTTTTTAAAAACACTGTAACACGACTTTAAAATGATTAAATTAATTTCATATGTTTCAACTCAGGAAGGGTTGTGTGAAGAAAACTATTTTTTGTTTTATAACTCTTAATTTCTTGTTATTTTTTTTATAAATTATTAAAATGAATATAGTTTAATTAATTAAAGAATGATTCTTAAGTGTTTTTTACAACTTATGTACTCGTAGCTAGATTCTGATTTATATTTAAAATAACAATTTACTTTTCTTAAAAAAACTCATAAAAGTAGCGTACAAAACCAAATTAAAAAAAATAAATAAATAAAAATCGTGTTATACACTGGTTAAAAAAGTATGTCCGTGTATAATTCATATTAAAACAATTGTACAATTGTTACATATAAAATTAGTTAAACATTCAAAATCGTTACGCTGTATTTTAAATGTGTTTTATTATTTATAAATGTACATTTTTCACAGAACTGAAACAAATTGGGGAAAGAATCTTAGAAGATTCCCTCTAAGATTCTTTCTCTTTATCAAAATTCTGCTTACAATAATTACAATTTATTATTATGCAAATAATAATAATTATTGTAAGCTAATTTTTTGTAAGAAATCAATACATACTTTTTGTATGTATGGATATTGTGGAGAAACCACTCAATAACAATTCGCGTTTAAAACTTAACTACTTATAACTTTAACAATAATATCAATACATCAAACGACAGTCTTTGTATCTAATCCTTCTTACTAAGCCTTTCAGCGTCTCGAAGTTTATCTACACATAATGCTAAATCTAAGCACTTTAAGGGCATACTTACACTAATGGCTTACGTGTCTACGGGGCTCTACGCTGAGTCTACAACGCTACACTGTCAGAATATCAAACGACATAATCACCATTAAAACGTTTTTAAGGAAGATAAGAGAAATTGTTAAATTGAGTTTACTAAGTCTTAAGGCCATAAAAATTGTGAAAATTCCATAGCCTCCACGATTCACCAAAACAAACTATTTAGCTCTATTAAATAAAAATACTACGAAATTGAGTTTTTTTTAAACATTAACTTGGATTATATTAGAAACATTTACGTAATGATATTGCTGTATGTTGTTTTAAATAATAAGTTAGCCAACGTAGACACATCTTAAACAATTTTTTTACATCGAATTAACTATTTAATGAACTGTCTATGTACCTTTGAATAGAATATCAAAACCTCTCGTCTTGTAATTTTTTCACTGACTTCAAATAACATTACTCCAAAAAAATTAATATAAAATCTATAAATATGATATTATAAACAATATTTATATGAGATTTCTATTTATGTAACTAAACAGGCGACTAAAATAAAACGGTGTATCGATATGCCATAAAAGTTAAACCTTTTTACGACATATTCTATCCAGTCAGTAACGACCGATGTTGTGTTAAATTGTTCAGTAGTCGTAAAACAAGAACACCCATTTACAGACGAAGGAAGATGTACAGTATCATTTAAGTTTTAAGAAGGCCATAAAGTTAGAAGATATTCAGTTTATCTACCAAAGATACATCGCTGACCCCGGTCTATGTGTGATAATGTAACAAAAATTTACTTTTACGAGCATCAACTGGAATATATTAGGTTCTATGCAGTCGTTATTCAACCTAGACTAAATGAAAATGTACGTCTGTAACTTTGAAGTACTCGTTTCCGCAAATCCGTTGCCATTTAAAGTTAATAAACATAACAGTTACACAATAAACCTGTAGTGTTTTTTTTTTATCGAATGTTTTTTTGATTAACATAAGACATGTGTTGAGCTTAACAAACAAACAAATAGACAAGCTCACTTTCGTATTTATAATTAAATTAAATTTAAAAAGCCTAAAAATTAATTATCTTCATTGATTCATTTTATTTTTGAGGAATATGTGTCAAAATACTTTGCCGCATCGATCAGTAAGTCTACAGCACTCAGAGCCCATTCAAATGTTCTAGTTAGGAGCTGAGTGTGGCCCTCACCTCCTTCCGCAGTTTCGGGATGCACTCCACAAACACATAGTACATTCAATCGTGTTTCCTATTTAAACATATCTTTATTACATCTCTAACGTTATTATTTTACAATCAGTACTAAATGATGCAAGACTTTAGTACGGGCCCGTAAATCCCACGACTGGGCTAAGAACTTTCATCATTTTAAGGAGAAAAACTGGAAACCCCTTGCATTGGTTTGATTGATTTATATAAAATATATAGTTTTATTGTCCTCTGTTACGTACATAAACTTCATAGAAACTAATGGAAAGTCTCAAAGGTGTAGTCAGATTAGAACTAGCGATACATCATGATCTCAATAAAATTAATCAAGGAATTAATAACTAAACCATCGCTATGTGTGCCGAAAAACAATGTAACTATTTAAATAAAAATAAATGGAGTATTTAGAGGGCAGACATCTTTTATCTGTAACATATTCTTTTATGGTACACGGTACGACTTACAGAACATTGTGAAAGGTCTTTTCAACTATCATGAATACATTTACATATATATTTTCGCTTTTAAACTAACATGTTTTAAGAAATCAGTATTATCTACTGTGTGTTTACATATCACAGTATTTCCAAATAAAATAACTATTGTGTATGTAGATTTTTTTTTTTTACATAAATATACAAAAATCAGAAAAATATTCATGACATTAACTAATTGTGTATTTATATTGACTACTTACAAATTTCATATATGAATATTTATAATCTATAAATCGTTTTATAAAAAAAATGAAACTTCATTTATAGATTAAGAACATAAAATTAATAACACATTTTAACGTGGGGTTTAATTACTATTTTAGCACGTCTTTAAGCTATAAAAATTGGGAAATGATAACGAAAGTTCAATAAACATGCAGGGATTTAACGATCTTTTCCCTTACACTAGTCCCGGTATCACAGATTGCAAACGATAAACAATATTGGAGACGGATCTCCGTCCATTGACCCGAGCTCATTTTCCTAGCAGGCGCCTAAGAGACGGCACCCCGTTGCAACACTACGTAATCTTTATCCATTATTATTAATGTAGAATATATGTTCTTGTGTACTAAAGATATTTTAATAATGTAATTGTTTCCAGAAGACGTCCCTAACATATCTACACGTATATTTATTATTATTATTTTATAATATTCGAGTTTATTAATTATACTTCAAGGCAATAATAACAAAACAACAAATTTATTTAGTTATTTCCTGTTCATTAACTGTTAAATTGATTTACCTTTTTAATCTTCATATTGAATACGACTCGGTTTTCCTGGTTTTATTTGTGTTTGGTGTTTTTTTTTTAAATAGTCTGCTTTTATAAACAGCTGTTTATACACTTTCAACACTTTTTGTGTAATGGTTTTTTCTGTATTTACATTATGATATCTTTAATGGATATGCACGAACCTTTTTAAACAGAGGTATCACGTTTATATTTCACATTTAAATAATTAAATACATAAATGTCATCACAGTTCACTGGTTATACATGTTTTATTTCGTATCTTTGCACCTTAATTGTTTAAAAAAAAAAAACATAATAAAAAAATAGTAATGAATATATTAAGTAAAACTGGTAATAAAATAATGTACCGTTTTGTAATGATTACTTTACCTTACGAAGTATTTTTATCTTTGAAACGAGAATATAGATAAAAAACGAATAAGCTTAAACAGTAACTATGCTGAAATTATAAATTATATAAAAGTATACATTATTGAAATATAAATATTGTTATTCAACTTAAATTGAGTAAAATACAACACATGAGAATAGATTTTTTTCATCGTCATGCAATTATCAAAGTCATGCTCCTGCGTTCGCAGACGCCGTATAGTCTAGTCAAATACGTGTTTATATTGCAATAAATGACCCGTTAACTAAGACATTGATATAATGCGGCTTTAAATTGCTTTTTAAAAGTGCTATGGATTAATTGCGGTCCGTTATCGTTTCCGACTTAAAATAAATGCGTTTCGTTTGAAAACACAACGCTTAAAGTCACTTAGATGTGTGAGTATGTTGCGTGTAATACTTTAATGAATGTATTAAATAGTTACATACAAATTTAATAAGGACGCGTGTTTTATTTTAAAGTTTGTAACTGAAAAAAAACTACAAAACCAATATAAAATAAATATATTTCAAAAGATAACTGATAAGTGATTTACTGAGAAGTAATATAAAATCACATATCGCGACATCAGTAAATCTTGTCTTTTAATATTAAATTTGAAATTAGTTTTTTTTTTTTATTGAATAGTCTTTAACACACCCAATATACATGTATATATTTAAGTTAAAATTTACATATTATATTATACAAAGGCGAACTTATACACACAGATATACTCGTAGACGGACATTACTCTTGTGGCATTCTAACCCCAGTCTAATGCATTTATGTAAGAAATTTGTAATCACGTACAAATTGGTCACATAAATGCATTCCATTGTGCAAAGCCTTAACGACGTAAAGACTCAAGTCATTACATGAACTACAGAAATGTATGATAAAACGCATTACACAGAGATATATTTAATCTACTTAGTTTATTCAATACAATTATTAATGTATTATAGTGATATTTCTTTAGATCACTTTTCATAGTAAATATATTTATTACAAAATGGGCCAATTTTCACAGATAAAAATATACCTTTCTAAAGCTTTAATCAACCTTAAAGTGTTATAGGAGCGTTTGATCATTAATGCGTTAAGACGGTGAGCATTTTCGGGGAAAATAAAAGTAATAAAGATTTTCTCCTGATCGAATTCAGCCATCTTAGCTATAGATGTACGTGTGAACTCAGTTTGATTCAACAAACAAAGCGCTTTTCGAGTTACGATAGTGTATCAAAATCTCCGGTCTGGAACTGAGAACTTTTTTTATAGTTTTCTATACCCAACAACTTGATATGACCGACCGGGTTTTGAACCCATGCCATCAACACTTACATTCTTAAAAGCTAGTCTAGTAAGCTAATGGTTAATTAAATAAAAAAATACATGCGAAAATTTATTCACCCTGAAGTGGTTTCACAATAAAAACTGATACAAAAAGAGTCTTCGCTCGATCCCTATATCTTCACGACTAAAATCATAATAACAATTGATATTGCCCACTCATAATATTAAACGTTAACAAGCCCCGCCTCCCAATGTAGCAACATCCGGTTTTGATCAATTTAAATACAAATTTGTTTACGCAAAATCAAAATTAAAAAAAAAATCTACTAATAATATTTTTAATACATAAAAACAATGAAACATTAATAAATTAAATAAATCAACGCGTCTGCTTTGAGCAGTGAACACGTTGTTATCCAAAAAGTAAATATATACATATGTATTTCATATATTTCACCTATCCACAAAATAACATCCCATGGAGGACCAATACGTCTAGGAAATTTCAATTTAAATAATTCAGCAATATACGTAAAGGCACATTCAATATGGGTTATTGGGGATCTATTTTATGATCTTATATTGTATTACTTGTCTGGGGTAGTAGATTCTTCTGCCATAAACATTGATATTGGATATTCAATGATAGTGATAATGATAATGATCTAACTATTATCAAGACTATCCAACTAACTACAAAAAAAGATGCTATTACTTTGAAACTTTAATGAGATTGTTTTTTGTTATTTTTTACTCGTCGCAAGTTCAAGTCATGCATCCGAAACTATATGAAGCGATTATTTCGCGAAACACGAAAAGAGGCAGATTTTTATATTCATGGATTTGTGAGTATATATATGGATATGATGTGCGATTTGCACAATATAATAGCTAAATGATAAAAATCTATACATATAGTATAATCAGTTGATTATTAGATGTATCAATTTATCATTTGTATGTAAAATTTTAATTAAAAATCATTTTTTTAATATATTTACGAATGTGAGTTAAAAAAAATTAAGAGTACTGAAATTGTCAAGTAAATCCAGCTAAAGTAAAGTAAGTAAGTAAGTATTTAAAGTAATTATCTTACACTGTTACGTTTTACATACTACTCGGTATATAAGATGAACTTACTTTGTTTAAAGATCTCTCTCAAGACAGATTTGCTACACTCATTGCGAAGATTCTGGGAATCGCTTGTTGTCGTACGCGTAAGTTAAACAATTGAAACACACTAGGAAAACCTGTTATTGTAATTTCATACTTTTATTAAATTAAACTATTTAAATATATTGGTATGTTTTTGAGATCGAATGATTTTGGGTTGAAACAACTAAATCTGCATGTGATTAATTTAAAATTAGAACTCGCTGAGTTTATTTCTCTGGTACTTAGGTCAGTATTTTTTCTTCTCCAAATCGTTGCGATTGTTAAATTTGAAATTTAATGAGTAAGCGAATTCCGTCTATATTGAATAAACAAATTTGATTTTATATGTTCAAAATTCATCTCGTGTTCGGCGGTGAAGGAAAACACCGCGCCTAATATGCGCACAGTTGAAAAATTTAATTTAATTTAAATAAACACTGGTTATACAGTTAAATAATAATTATTTATATATTTCTAAAGAAAAATATTTTAGGTAATTACTTTACTCTTAGAACGGTAATCCGTTAATAAAACGTAATTATTTCATACTGCCGTTTGATGATAGAGAATTGATATAATTAATCATTCGTCTAGAATCTGTTCCTCGCAAAATTCTAAGTCTCAGCGAGTTTGATAAAGCTTTTTCCTTACAATGGAAACTACGTCGGGCATTCACTCGTTTCATTGTGACGTAATCGTATAATCCGAATAATCACATGAGTCTCATAACATGGCTATTCTCATAAAAATACAAAAAGATTTTTATTTACGATGAAGAAAAGCTGTATAAATTTTTCTCTTTCATTTTTTCGTATATCTTAGTTTGTATCTAAATTATAAAATAGTTGAGGTTGCTCCGTGGTAAAAACACATGAACCTTAACCGAAGGTCACGGATTCCAATTCGGATAAGTGCTACTGATTTTTTCGGGGACGTAAACCATGTCGAAATTGGTGCTTAAAGGATTATGTTTCAATTATTTGTTGACTTTCACGTAGAATATATTATATAAATGTCCATTGGATTGACTGACACTGTATTTCAAATGTTGGAAAAGAGTAATGAGTGAGTTTCTCGCCGGTTCTTCTCGGTAGAATCTAGGTACGTTCCAAGCCGGTGGTAGCTTTAAACTTAATACAATTATATAAAACGCAGATTCAAAAGTACTTGAATAAAGTTCGTTTTGGTTTCGATTTATATCAATCAATCCGTATAGATGCAGAAAGCGATTTCTTCTTATTAGAGACTCTTCTAGCAGCGGCATATTTAAGTGACATTTTTTTATGTCATATTAAAGTAGATCATGAAGTTTTTACAAGAAAAATAAAATAACAGATCTTTCTTATCGCTATTTATTTCAAATGAATCCTCATCACATTCGTCTGATACAAACTTCATATGGTCTATCTCCTTCTTGTTATTTTTCGTTACATATTTGAAATATAGCATAAATAAGCAACAAAAAATATGTTTGTTTCGTTTAAATAATACTATCATTATTTATGATTCCTTAAATATTTTGCGAGTGTGTTATTTAAAATTTTGAATATATTTTTATCGAGAGAGAGAAAAATTGTCATGGCGTTTGAATTCTGTCCATTCATGTTCAAATCTCACATTAATATTGCGTAGTTTATATACCTAATATTAATATTGCATATTCAACCTGTCTAAAAAGTATTTTATCGTCGTATCAGATGTTCTGTCCCAGCGGATTATAAGAATAAACAAATGGAGGCGGCACTTGTTGGTGAATATAATATCGCGTGCCTTGTGTTTGGCTTTCTTGCTTTCTTAACAATGGCCAATTTTTCCGAAATTTATCACCACAACAAAATTAAAATAGGCTTCTTACGAGTAGGCTTTTACAAGTACTTTTGAATCATCATTTTACAAACTGGTTTTTTTAAGTGGAGCTCCCACCGGTTCAGAATGTAGATTCTACCGAGAAGAACTGACAAGAAACTCAGAAGTTACTCTTTTAAGATTAATGTCACGCGCTAGTCCCCTTTAAGTGTAACTTAACCGCAGTAGCCGCAATCGAAATCGCACCGACACACACACACACACAAACACACACACACACAAACACACACACACACACAAACACACACACACAAACACACACACACACACAAACACACGCGCACACACACACACAATTTCACTTTCAAAGTTATTTCTAAACAATTCCATAAATATAGCAGCTCAATATCTTCCAGGCGATAAGGCGGTTCTTTTTTTAATAATATTAAAAACATTGTGACAACTTTTGTTATAACAATAACGAAAAATGCCACGGCATATTTTTGCTAGCAACTGTGACATCACGCAAGCGGTGGAAACCTTCGGGAAGAAAAAACTTCCGGAATAACCGATATTTGATATTGATTGACGCTTATTGCTGGAAATATTAAACTATAGTCATAACTATTATATGTTGAAGCCTTGTTGAAACTTTTTTACGTAAAACGATCGTTTACTTGGTGGTAGGGCTTTGTGCAAGCCCAATTGGGTAGGTACCATCCACTCATCAGATATTCTGCCACCAAGCAGCAATATATTCCTGGTATTGTTGTATTCCGATTTGAAGGATGAGTGAGCCAGTGTAACCACAAATTACATAAAATCTTAGTTCCCAAGGTTAGAGGCACATTGGCGAATTAAGGGATAGTTAATATTTCTAACAGCGCCAGTGTCTACGGTCCTACTATATTTAAAAAAAATGTCCTACGGTTTGACTTGCGTTACAGTGCCTGGTCTGCGTTATGTTATTTACTTTTTGTCACTTAGACAACAAACATAAACATCAATGATATTTCAATATCGGTTCCGACATCAAACACTTTAAAAAACAATTATCAAAATCAGCTTACGGCCGGTGAAGCTATCAAGGAATAAAAAGTAAAAAAAAAAAGGAACCCCCGTCTTATTGAAGTCGGGATAAAGGGGCTTCGATCTGTTTGTAATCTTAGAGCTCAGTACTCCCTTTGGGATGTTTTTACCAGAGTAGATATACCTACGATAGAATCGCAATACATAGTCATTATCATGTATATTTGTAATAAGCTTGATATATAACTTTATACAGACATAAAGCTGCTCTTTGAATGGAGTGATCCATTTCAATTCCGCTGTATTTTCGTTTTAATAATTTAAATATCGATATTTTTTTTTTCGAATACGTTCTTAAAAGTACTTTCGAATTATTTTATTATAACCTTAAATTGAAAGCCTCCACCAAACGGAGCGTAGATTCTACCAACAACACTTTTTCTAACACTTTCAACAATAAAAATTGAATTGAATATATTATTAAAAACATAGATTTTACAAACATTATCTAAAACGGGATATTTACCATGTTTTTTATTTTTATTTGGTGGAGCTCGATATTTCGACATTATCTACGAATGTCTTGTTCACGAGACTGACGTTTGCGGGTAGATGTTGACGGCATTAGAAGTGTCCATATCGGACTACCTCCTTTCTCGTACGTTTGCTGCGTAAACACTGGTTACCACTACCACTGTCACTTTCACCCCTACTATTTGTTTTATTTACACTCGAAACTCGACCCCGTGTTTTACAAACGAAACGAAAAAAAAAATCTTATATAGATTTTACATTTTGGTAATTGGGATAGCTACCACCCATTACCCAGATATTATGCCGCTAAACTGCAATACTTAGTATTTTTGTGTTTCGGTTTAATGATTGAGTGACCCAGTATAACTATAGGCACAAAGGAAATAATAGCTCCTCAGAGGCGCATTGCTAATGTTAGAAATTGTTAATAATTATTACAGCGCCGATATCTCTGGGCGGTGGCGACCACTAAGCCTCAGGTGATATTGTACGTACAATTACATACATTAATAAAAAATATATAGAGAAAACACAATAAATAGAACATTCTTAACTTATTTCAACCTATTTCGAGTACGTACAGGTTACATTTAAATTTTAATACATAGCATGTGGGTACTCTTTAAAAATAATAACATCAAAAGTTTTAAACAAATTTACGAAACAATGCATAGGAAAGTGCAAAGAGTAGATAGTAAGTAGTAGAGCAGTCTGGGAAGTTGTAAAGATGTTTTTTTTTTAAATATAACATTTCAGCAATTTATTTTAATGTTGTGATTGCTTTCGATTCTGTTCCTTAACCTATTATATTATTTTTATCTTAATTAGTTTTCGGGGTGTATTAGACTAAGACGTTAGCATTTTTGAGGAAGTGTTTTTGAAATTGTAGTTTTTTAATATTTTTTTTTTATAATGTCAGCGCAGTTCTCTCCACTCAGCACTTTCCTTATTATTTACTTTCCTTACATTATATATTATGTATACGTTTGCGGTACGCTCATTATTTCCTTTTCTTTAAAAAATAAATTCTGATGATGCTAGGAATCATAATGAAATAATATTTTAGTGAGTTTATTCTAAGCGACTTGGAATAATTTTATATAAGATTTAGTGGTTGTACCCCAGACAATCAATATGAGGTTTAGCTATAATATTATATATGTTCAGTATTTAACTTGTTTTGGAAGACATCGAATAAAATTTTCTAGATTCGGTTTCTATGTGTGATGACTATCAAGGATTAAGCCGAGATATTTTTCTGTTTTAATTTTATAAATTATTTCATTATTTATTGTGAGGGGTTGGTAATTTTCAATTATTTTATTTTTACCAGAAAATATAACACATTTAACCTTTTTAATATTGATTGTTAATAAATTGTATTGAAACCATTCGTTGAGTTTATTGAGTTTTTTTTTTGGGCTTTTTCTATAATAATATTTATAGATTCACCAAACTAGAATAGAGTTGTATCGTCAGCATAGAGGGCAATATCTCCATTCAAATCGATTTCCTGTATATTATTAATGTAAATAAGGAACAAAAAATATATAATACATTTTCCGTTCAAATGGTCACAAAGTACAAGATTGTCATGTATAATATATATATATTATGTATACATACATCAACATTTTATATAAAAATGCATTTTTAAGGTAATTCATACATATTATCCTCAAAAAACATATTACTCAATGTCAAAACTGCTGCATAATTACGTGAAAAACCTTTCCGACAGCGTATTCAACTTCTCGTTACCAAATTTTCATCGTCGTTATAATACTTAATGGACCATCAATCAATGTCAGAACAGTGTTTTAGATGTACTCGCATCTTAAACACCTGGTCCCATTTTATATCATTGTACAACATCATTCATCCTAAGGACCATTATGAGCTCGGCTTAGTATAATAACTTATAATAGTTGTCTCCCCTTGGTTAAAAATTGACGGTAAATCTTGAGCGTCATTTTTAGTTTATGCGGGTCAAATTTTCTGATATGAATTTTTAATATACATAAAATTTTATATTCACACATTCTATAGATTTGATATCAATCAAAATAATATAATACTTTCTATATAATTATTTAGGTATATTATTTTTTTATATAAAATAGCAGCATTGGTATTGATTGTAGTCTTAGAATTATAAATATATATATATAATATATAATAAAGTAAATACTATCTGTGAATACAAATATTTGCGTAACAAAATCTAATTAAAATCGCTTGTTACGCGCAGAACAAACACCATTCGTTCAGGCTTCTCTCATATTGATGTGAGATCTAAAAATCGAATCCAACCTAATTTGCTCTCCAACAAATAAAAATGTATTTATTTAAAATATTTTTTGTAACTAAATATTAATAAATTAATATGTGCATAAATCAAGTTAAGGAAACTACGACGTTAATAAATGTATGACCAATATAAATACATACGTCATTTCTTAACCACATTGTAGATAATACAAGAAATTCGTTTTAATAAAACAATAAAAGAGAACGAACCTAACAGAAAAATATTCCATTTTTATTTTTAACAAGAAATAAGTTTTAAAAACCAATAGTCTTTTTAAGAAACTTCCATAAAAATAGGTGCTGAAAATTTGTTAAATATATATATATATATATGAATTTTTTTTCAAAGCAACTTACATATAACAAATAAAGAAAGGAAAATAATAAAACCTTGTACAAATAAACTTACAATGGATTTAAAAAAAATTGCTTTGTAGGGTAACCTAATTAGCAATAGCAAAGCAACTTTCAAGTATAATCGAGGCGTGATTCCTTTAATAATGAAAGAACTTTTGCAGCGTCTTCTCAAACACTCAGAAAAACTTGAACTCCGACGAAGTAAATCGTTCGTAATATTTTTTTTATATAATTAACTCAAGTAAAACGAGGTGAACAAAGATTCCGTAAGCATTCAATGGTTCTTATTGCCATTACTCAATGAAAAGGTTCGCAGATATTTGTTCGTGCCTCAATATGGAAATGGCTTTTCAGGTTCTCTAAATTCTTTCATACGTTTTGTATAACTTAAGAAAAGTACGGTTTTATTTATTTAAATACATATACAAATACATATATGGTTTCACTAATTAATTATAATATTCAAAAATAAATAACATTTTATAAACTATATTTTTTACGATATTTGCTATTTGATTATTTCTGTTAGTATTTGTATATAAACTGTCAAAGGTTAGAACGATTTAAAAACATAATATCCAACAGTTGGCCACTATATAAGTACACGCAGTATGACATTTGACGAGTGTCAAGCGTAGCTGTCACGCAACCAAGATATTAAAGTTGGTTCGTTTGTTTTAGTTCTTTGTCTATTTTTAGATATATAAATAATCTAAGGCTATCCGCAGTCATTCGTTTACAAACACAACCTTAATTGGAACTTTTCTCTCTTCTTTACCGTATTTGGAAAGAAGTTATTTTACGCGGCTTACACAAGAGTTAACTGGCATAAATTGTCACTCAAGTACAAAAGCTTTATACCTCTTCCAGGCGATCTCTCTCTCTCTCTCTTTCTGTTGTATACGGTTTATTTAATATTATTAATACTTCTTTTTGGTTATTATTTTAATGCAGACACGAGATTTTTAATAAAAAAATTACCATTCGGCCTAATAATTCTCAAACTCTGTTAATTTTTTTTATTTTATCTGTTATTTAATACATAATATATGTATATAGCGAAAATAACTTCGTTCCAACCGATTGTCCAACGACACCTCTTTTTTTATTGAAACAAAAAGTCGTTTGATAAACAAATTCCATAACTTTTTATTGAATTGTTTTGTCTTTATCTATTTAGATATACTCATACAAAATACTAATATATATTATATGACGGAGTTTAATGCAGTAATGGCGGTCCAATTTGTATTAGAATTGATTGGAATCAGTTTACACAGTATTCTGTATGTAGGTGGAATAATAACGTCATCATTCGAATGAACCTGTCAATATCGAGTTAATTCGGTACGGTATCCATTCGAATCGTGATTCGGCATCGAATTTACATGGAAATACATCGCTTCTCCGCATACCGTATCGTTATTTATAAGGAGACTAGATGATCCGTTCCTTCGTTCCTTATTGTATAAACGAATATTGAAATAATCTACCAGAATATTTCGTATATATTATTCGGACTGAATAGTTCATTCTAACAATAATAATTGCAATGTTTATACGACTATGTGTTTCTAAACCAAAAAAAACGATAGACAATTTTGTATTTAAACCACATGGTATTTTTTTATATGGCATCGTATTATGGTTTTCTTCTTATTTTTGGAAAGGTGGTTCATTTCAATATATGATAGACAATATATTCCAAAAATAACTAGGTTTACAGATAATATAACAACATTTTCCTGTTATTACTTATCCTGTACGTCAACGTTATTTAATAATTACATTTCGATGAAAATCGTAAATACTACAATATGATATGCGTTCACACGTTTCAGAATATGCATTAAACATAATACTTATGTTTAATTTTTCATACATTTGTATATTTATATACAAACGAATAAGTAAACTGTTAGACATTTCTCCCACAATATTTGCAAAAGAATTCAGAAATATATCGAATAAGATCCGGATCTGAATTTCATTAAACATACATTTCCAACATCTTGACGTCATTACAAACGTCATCGTAACCCAATAAGCAGTCATTGCGATGGTAAACAATATTTCATTAACTGCACGACCCAAAAACAAATCGGGTCGTTCATCCCCACCCTCCCCGCAAACAATAAGATAATGTTACGAATTCAGGGTCTAGTTAACACCCCGGGCTTTTTTCGACCTTAATTGTAAGTGGCAGTTTCATATTTGATTGTCGTGGCCCACTTCCGTTTACTTAATACGTAATGTACCCAACATTATCTACAGAGAGTATGCCAAGTCATTTTTAACGCAAATACAGATCAAAATTTGTTTGTTATTAGTAAATCATTTTACTTTAATGTTATCACGATCATTGATCCTATGTAGATTTGATTTTGTATGACTTTCTTATGTAATTTAAAGAAACATGAATTCGTAATTATTTGCATTTTTTTTACTAAATTTTTACTAAACATCAGCAGATCTTCGCTGGACTTCAAGCTTGTCGTCTTCTAGAGAGATGGCCCACACTAACATTTCTTTCCTTTTAAAATAATATTTAAATAATCTATAATAAATATTATATAAAAAATAATTAATCAGTAATTCTTTTAATTCTACTTACTACAAACCAGCAGGCCTTGCTCCGTGCTCGATCAGAGCGAATACAGCCAAGGCGACTCTGATCTGTCTCTATAGCTATCCTGTAGGATTACATTAAAGAGCGATATTTGAAGAGATGACCAAACTTAAGGTTGTTATTTCGATTCTTCGTTCATATGGCTTCGTTCTTTCATTGTTGGTGGTTTTCAGTGACGCATTATAGAACCGCAAGCGTGTTGCAGTTAATATTAATTGAATAATAATATGTTTAATTATAATTGTAAATTTAATTTATATAGTCGTATAGTATCATGATTATACTTTAAACTTAAGTGAATAAACCAATAATAATAATAATAATCCATGAAATAGTCTAATATTTATAAAAAACAGAGTGTAAAATTTATGACGGCAATGGAGCTTAGTACAAACAATGCTGAAATTCAACTACACTATTATAAAATACAGATATTTTTTACAAAACATTAATATTTAATTATTTTTTTTAAATTGCTATGTCAAAATAATGATTAATCGTGGAAATTAACCATTTTTTTTTTATGTAAAAAAAATATATATTTATAGTTTAGGATTTTATTTTTTTCTGTCGTATTAGACGAAATTTTAATGATCATCGTTAAATTGTAATGAAGTTCGCGATGTTTGCAAATTTCAGATACAGTTATTCATTCTCAAAAGAAAATTACGTTTTGTATCTTCATTTACAGACTCAACATTATGTAAAATGGAATGAGATTAATAGAAAAAAACTCATTATTCGACATCGTTAAATAAAAAATGTTTATTTATTTCTTAAATAACAAACTGCTTAATTCGCGTGTTTTATTTGGTTTTTACGAGTATATTTATTTTTCTTCGTATTTATGGAATCCGATTCCTGGCTAGAATCCGATATATAATTACAAAAATGTGTACTTACTTATTTGAGTCACATTACAAGTATTTTAAATATTTACCAAAAAAATATAATTAGTAGTAATATTTTTGGTCGATATAATTCATACTTTTATGATTTTGTATGTATTTGTTCAAGTGTGTAATATATGTTATGACACAAAGAACGAATACAATCACTGACCGAATAACCAGTTCATAATACATTGTTTTATTAAAGGTTTGGATGGAAATGCATTATTCATATAATAACACTTTATTAACAGCTTATTATTTATTTTTATGATTACTCTATAAACAATCAAACACGATCTGAATGAACCAAAAACATCATGAAATTTATCAAAACCTTTGTTCTAAAAGCCTAAAATATAAATATGTAAATAATATTCCATCATTATGTTATGCAAAACCACTTAAGGCCTGAAAGAACTTATATTCTATTACAAAATATCTGGTCGGATTCAAAAGTAACTTTGTTCTAAAACTCTACCAATTTATTTTTATCAAAGCGTAATCGGAACCCCCTCTGCGTTGTAATAGAAATTTAATGTAATTTTGTTTAATTGTTTCGAATTTATATAAATATTATAAAGTTGAAGATTTTGTTTGTTTGTTTGAGCGCGGTTATCTTTAATATTTCCGCAGTAAAGTTTGTAGTCTGTAACATCACACCAACACCCGCAGAGGTAGGATAATAAAATAAATTAACGTTAAACACAGGTGAGACCACATTATATAAATATGAAAAACCTAAATTTTCATAACATCGATAAGTTTTTGTAATATAGATAATACGTTTATAGTTGTATTAATTAACAATATAAACAATTTCTTTTAAAGTCACAAAGAACATACCTTCTTACATTATCATAATAAGTTAATTTTAAATTAAAACAAATTATAAATAAAATAATCTATTTTATCATCGTAAACCAAAGAGTATTAATATGTCGTATTAGTTAAATCAACAATGTTATCGTTTAAAAGAAACGTTATCTTAAATATATCTTTAAAATTATCTTTCTCGCTATCTCAAGCTGTCCCACAATTAGTATATCAATATTAGCCTCACAATTAGTAAATGTAATGAACGTATTGTCTATCTACAGGTCATCGTATAGCGAGAGACCGTACCGGACTGATACGCGCACTTCCTGGCCAGCTGTGACCCAACAGCCCTAACAAAATGCCTTATCGGACCCTCTTCAGTCAAAGTTCTGGGACACTTATCAGTCGTGGACGAAACCCGCTAGCATTCCGACCTAACCGTTAGATCATGCTTGATACATTGCGCGCAAATGATGAGTGATAATTTACAATGGGTGATCTTTTACCGAGTATACCGAAGAGTACTTTGGCCAGTGAGGTAGACGGATACAATTGGAGCGTGGTGGGACTGGACGCGTATAATACAGATGAAGAGCTGGCAGCGGTCGAACTGTTCAAGGACTACCCGGAAGGTCTGCTGCGTTTCGCATCAGCGTGCTGTGTGCTGTTTATGCTTGTTGGAATCCCCGGAAATTTAATCACTATAGTTGCTCTGGCAAGATGTAAGAAGGTAAGGTTTTATTTATTTATTTTAATTTCCCTTGCGTACTTATATTTCTTTTAATAAAAAATCACGGTTGGAATTTAAATAATGTAACAATATAAATCATTTTGGGTCTACATACTTATTATTCATTACTAAACTTTAAGAACACACAAATCCGAATCTCCTGAATATATTTGGAACTTTTTTTGAACTGAAGATGAGGGAAATGTGGGCGATGTTGAGTCTCCATAAAGAAATAGTAGGTTAAACAATAATATATATATTTCTTATATTATTTAGAAAATATATGTTCAACCCTGCTTAATTCAATGTATATATATTTATCTACATATTTTATACAAATACGTATATTTATTTATACCTGTACATAAATCAGCATTACAAATTAAAAAAACTTTTTCTAGATAAATATTTAAAATGTATAAAGGCAGACGTAAATAAATGATTACGAAAATATTCTTTGAAAAGGTATTCTAATTCTATATTATTATATATTAAAAATAGTATTTAATCACATTATTTTTACAGTAACCATAAAATATAAACGAAAGCTTTTCTGTGCAAATATTTTATTTCTACACCACTTGTCTGAAAGTGTTATACTTTAATACTTTTTCTCATTAAAACCTAGAGCGTAGTAAATAGACATACATTGCAAATAGAATTGTCGGACGCTAACTTAATAGAAAATAAGAATTTTATTTCACGGAAGTTGTCCGGGAGTGCATGAAATGCAAGTAGTGCCCTGAAAGGACTTTGCGATAGTCAATGTTGCATTAAACTATAAGTTCGAAGAAATATCCCTCATTAAGGTAGACTCTTAGAATTATTTACATTTATTATTATATAAGTACTTTATTTACTTTTTATGTAGTACGAAGGTGGACGAGCAAATGGTATAAAGTGGTCACCATCACACCTTGGGAACTAAATTATTGTTCCTTGTAGTTACACCGGCTTACTCATGCTTCAAACGGGGACACAACAATACAAAGTATTGCTGCTTAGCGGTAGAATATCTGAGTAGGTGGTACATACCCAGAAGGGCTCGCATAAAGGTTTACCACCATGTGATTTGTGAACTTTATTATTGATTACTTTATGTTTAACAACCTCCTTTATCTGGTGGCTAGCTTATACAGCTGCAGATCCCAAGGTTCATTATTCACAAGCTCGGTTTTGACCAATACAAAGTTATGTATTGTTATTTCCTCCTTGTTCAGGAGGACATCACTTTATTGCACAATACAAGAAAATAGTAAAGAAAGCTGCTTAGTACTATTTAATTGTTAATTTAATTTATCCATATATATGACAATCTAACCTTCTAGTAGTACTCGTACAATCAATTTTGAACGTTTAATTAAACTTTTAGTTTACCATCGCTCCTTTTATTTAACTATAACTTATCAGCAAGAAGCTCAAACACAAACAAACAGACGGATTTATTATCGGTAGCGATTTTATTTCATGTATCGTCATTTTTTTTTAAATAAAACCTTTCATTTGTTTAACTAATAGAATTGATACGAAAAAAATTACGTACCAAATCAACAATTAAAATAACATGAAGTTGAAAAGATAATTTTTGTCATGTCTGTCCGTCACATTAAAGATAACGCTTTCAACCCAAACGACAGCCGAGACTACTGAAATACTTTTTATCGTATAGATAACAAAGGAATGCTTCAAAATGTTTAAAAAATTACATTAAATTTTCAATAAGCAAACAAATACAAATAAAACTGTACATTAGATATATAATTACATCGGTAAGTTATAAATATTAGAGCTGAGATGGACCAATGGTTAGAACACATGAATCTTAACCGAACATTGTATCAATTCCCGTAAGCGCCAGTGAATTTTTATGTGATTAATTTGTGTAAATAATTCATCTCGTAGTCAGTAGTAAAGTAAACCTGCATATATTTTATGAAAGTCTTAGTATATATCGTACATTGGAACACCGTACTGGAATAAACTCCAAGATATGAAGGATATTAACTGACTGTTACTTTTAGGGACTGAATAAAAAATACACTAATTTTGTAGCAAAAATTTAACATCATTACTGGCTAACTCGACGATCTCTTTAATCAAAATTCATCAAGTCTTAACTATCGATGTTAGAAGTAGAATAATTATCACCCAGAACCAAAGGTATAAATAACAAATATCTCGACCAATATTCATGAATATTTGGTTTCCGTCTTTTTGGATGGGTAAAACATCGTGAGTTCGCGTCACCGACGTGCTTAATAACACTATATTTGTAGATATACATCTGACGTATTCTGCAACATTAGCGCTGCGCTATCTTGTATATTTGTTTGACTATCATTTGAATTATTTAATTTTAGAATCAGCGTGTAGGACAAAAGTGAGTACCTAGTAAATAAATATAGGTACCAATATTTTTAAGTTAAAAATATATTTAAACCTTTGCAATGCATCACGAAATTAGTATTTCCCAGTGGCTTGGCGTTTCCTTACTATCGTGGCAAAACAGATTTCTAGTTGTATTTTTATCATGGATTTTGAATTTAAAACTTTTATAAAATCTAATAATAATTTAAGATGTATTAAAGTTTAAAATATGATTATTAATGCCAAATTATAGTTTATTACCTTATATTATTAAAACCTTTAGGTCAAAATTATGAAAAAGGCTTGCGTTCCATTAAATATTTGGTTTTACTTAAAATATTAATATTTCGAAACCTACAGTCTGAGCCTGTATGAAAAGTTTTTATGTTTTCATTTTCATTTTGTATCTAAATTGTAAACCGCATTTGACTATTTACCGCATGCATACAAATATAATGTGATTTAGTTTCCTAAATCCATTCCATGTCATTTACTTCTAAACTAAATCACGTCGATTATATGAGTTATTCCAGTAATAACCTGAAAACGCTTTAAGCTGAATATTATCCACCTGTCACGCTACTTTAATTTATTCTGTGTAAGCTTAATGCTGGACCGCTCATATAATTTAAGCATATCCAAAATCGACATCAACGAAAAATTATTCTATAAAATACATATTTATATAACACGAAGTCAACAGATTAAAATAATTGCGATAGAAATATATTATACTTAACCCATTATAATATGTTACCCATTATAACGATACATTTATTCAAAAGCATTTTCTTTTACGTTTATCCAGTTTATCAATTAAAATATGTCTCAATTATATTTCAATAATTGTTGTATTTAGGTTATTGACTTTAAAATTTCAGTTTTTTAAATAGTTCGTGTCAGTTTAAAATAATATGGGTCTTATTTTTACGAACGACTTTACGTGCTTCCCGAAGCACAGGATTTTAAACACAGTCAACTTGACGATTCCCGTCGGCTATTGGGAATCCCTTCATAGAATAACCTCAATAATATTTTACTGGTACGACCTGGGATTTGAAGCCTTGGCCTATAATAATATAACCTAGCAAACCAACGGACATTCAATAATAATACAATGAAAACTTACGACTCATTTAGTAACAAGATATCATTAACAAGTTGGAAATATTTATAGTCATATCTACTTTGCCGTAGGTCAGTGATCATTGTATTTATTATAATAAATAGTTACAATATGAGGATGCGATAACGCAACGACGTTAGTTTATCTTGCTTAAATATGGACATTTATTACACATTTGTGAATGAGAGATTTTGAAATAAATTAAAATAGTTAAATTTATCGACGCATAGTTTATCTCTACGGCGGCGTTAAATAATCTCAAGTTACGAGCGCTAGGCATTTTAATGGATTTTTTATATACGATTCTTATTTGTATATTTTAACATAGCGCTAGCAACATAATATACCTTAAGAAAGAGAAACATTTATTCGGTTAGAATCGACCTTGAAATTTTACGTAATTAATAATTCCTTTGGTAATCTTTGACTAACGTTTATAAAATAAAACGAACGTAATTCAACAATATAGGCAATTGTAAACAGCGATAGCAACTAAGAGATTTACATTGAAAATCACGGAGATATTATTAAATAGATATTGTTATATTATTATGTTTCCATTTTAAAGGTAAATTGAAAGCAATTAAAAAAAAATCAATTATTCTTGAGCTACGAGTATATACATATACATAAACATTCTCAGTCTCTTCTAAATATCTCTTCTCATATTAAAGAGAAGGCTTGGAGTTCATTCCACACTTTCTATTTTTACTCGACACTTTTCTTATGATATTTTAAATCACCGCGGACTATAAGTTGAAAATTAAGCACATGATAACTCATGCGGTACTTGCTTTTTTTTCAACCAGCGTTCTTTGTTAAGATTCATATATTTTAGCTACTAAATCGTATCGGCTCGTTAACATGTAATGAGTATACTAGTTTTTTATTTTAAAATTACCAAATATATACAAACAATTCTCCTACTTGCAATAACGTGCACTTACAAAAACGTAAATTTAATAAACAACGTATATTAAGTTAATAACAATAACTAATAAAAGTAAAGATAATAGAATAATACGTATTTCATATTCAACAATTACTTATATATAATTTTGTAAAAATTATAATCATTAGCTGCATAATTTTTTTTTATTAAAGAGTTCTAACTATTGTCAAAACAATTCCAGGTACGCAACGCGACAGCTGTGTTTATAATGAATTTGTCATGCTCCGATTTGCTGTTCTGCTGCTTCAACCTACCGCTCGCTGCTTCCACCTTCTGGCAGCGTTCGTGGGCACACGGCAGGACGCTCTGTAGGATGTTTCCCCTCGCTAGATATGCGCTCGTCGCAGTATCATTATTCACTGTCCTGGCGATCACTATCAACAGATATGTTATGATCTCACATCCAAGGCTTTACCCTAAGTAAGTAAGATAATTTATTAAAATGATTGACAAAAAATTAAAATTAAAACTCCAAGTCTCTTAATTTATTCAAAATCATCTTTGAACACGTCTTTACTCCACACAATTAATTTGATTAAATTCACTAATTTTATTAGTGAGTCTAAATGTGTATATAAAATTAATCCAAAATGATTTGTAGTAAACCAATACGTATTATTTAAAATACCTTTTATTGCAGACTCTACAAAAAGCAGTATTTGGCTGTGATGGTAGCCAGCACGTGGGCTTTCTCTTTTGGAGCTCTTATTGCGACATGGCTCGAAAAATGGGGTCGTTTTGGCCTAGACCCCTCTATCGGATCGTGCTCAATACTTCCTGATCAGAACCACCGTTCCCCAAAAGAATTTCTATTTGTAGGAGCATTTATGCTGCCTTGTCTAGCAATTGTCATATGCTACGCTAGAATATTTTGTATAGTAAGAGAAGCTGCTCGGCGTTCACGTGCACCTGGTAGAGGAAGAGCTAGACCAGGTCTGGAAGATTCAGCTGTTGGATCAGCTTCGACAGCATTAGAACGATCTCCAGGCCCAGAAAACGGGTACAATTATGTCGCACCAACTAAAAAAGCTTTACTTGCACCGCCTTCCCTTCATTATCCTCCTACTCCAGGACCGGAACGTTCATCGTCTTCTGGTGTGGATACATTAGATGGTCACGATGATGAATGCGCTCTTGACGCAAAACCGAGAACTCCGAGCGGCGGTGATACAGCCAAAAGACTTCGTCAAGCAGCAGTAGCGCTGAGGCGATCACCGGCTCCAGTGAGACCACCCCGATTAACACCAAAAGATAGAAAACTTTTAAAGATGATAATGGCAATAATGCTCTCATTCTGGGTATGCTATTTGCCAATAACCCTAACAAAACTCTTTAGGGAGTTCACTTCTCATCCCGCAGCAAATATAGCGGGATATATTTTGATATATTTGACGACATGCATCAATCCCATAATTTACGTGGTGATGTCGAGTGAGTATCGACAGGCTTATAAGAATCTTCTGATGTGTAGAAGACGAGCGTGACGTTCGTCCGGCGAAGGTGTCTCCGAGAAGCGCCCGCCGTAATTATCCGCAAACAAATACTGTGAATTCATTTTAAAGTGGACGTTTCAATGTTCAAGAGAAGTTACGATAGTTGAACTTTGAACACTGTTGTTTAATAATTATATATTAATCATTTATTGTATGGTAGTATATATATGTATGATTGTCCATGTTTTGTACATACAATACGTTATAATCGCGAGCCGTCCGTGATTGTGCTATATGAAAGATTTGTATTGATGATAAAGTTTAATACAAAATACTTAATATAATATATATAAATGAATAATTATAAATGTAAGTTAAATCTGGCATAGAGTAATTTTCTCATTTGTTCACAACTGATTTTGTGTTTAATTATAACGTCACATACTCGTATGTAAGGACAAAAACCACTTAGATTTATGACGTATTAAATCTTCTCAGGTTAAATTAATATCGATTTATGTTTCATTTTAATTTGAATATGAAGTAAATAATAGTGTTATTGAACAACATTCCGCAAGATAATTTCCTTGTTATGATAATATTACTTATACGTTGATACTTTATGTGTATTTCCATTTATAATCTATGAAATAATATAATAAGGAATAACGAATGTGCATCCTAAACCGTTCTTAGATATTGTGTGGACATAATGACGTTATTGATAAGTGTAACTAAAGGCAAATGACTGAAAATCAACTGGGCGAAACCCGTCGAATATCCAAAACTGAGTCATTAGGGAAACTCATTCTAGGAAAAAGAATCAACGCAATGATGTTTACAATAAACACTCATTTGTAATGTTATAACTGTGGATGTATGACGTGTGAAGTGTAATTTCAGTTTAAGATGGAATTAGTACAGAACAAAAGTGATGTGTTTGTGAATGGAAGTGCGTTTATATCTGATGCGGATCTGGCATCAGTGGAACTTTTCAAGGGATATCCGGATGGTCTGATGAAATTTGCAACAGCTAGCTGCATTGTCTTCATGATAATTGGAATTCCAGGGAATATCATCACTATTTTGGCTCTAGCGCGGTACGAAAAAGTAAGTATTATAGTTTTTTTCGTGAATGAATAAAGGAATGGATAACAATATTTTTCAAAAAAAAAAATCTGTTGTCTATTGTTTATTTATTCATTATTGAGTGGCTGTTTAGTTCATTATTCCTAGTTCGAGCCAGCATCATAAACTAAATTTTATTTTTATATTATGTTCAATACTAAAAACGTAATATATTTTTAAGTATATGAGTATTAATTTGACTTTTCGTTCATATAGATTCACATATAAATTGACAGCATTGATTAATTTTATAACATGCGATAGTTACATAAGTTTTCCTTAACTAAAGTGTATATATGTAACACACAACTAAGATGTTTTATAACATTTAAAACATATTCTTATCATATCAAATAATTAATAATGCAAAAATTGCCATTTTCGTCACAACTATAATCACCGAGCAGTCTATTTCTAAAACTAACTGGACACTAAGGAAATAATAATTATGACAAATTGTTCATTGTACAATGCACTTGGGTAATACGCACTTAATACCATACACTTAATTCTTGCAAACAATATAACAGTTTAACAAAGTGGAATTTTAATAAAATTTATAATTTAGTGCTTTTTATACTAATTTAATTCTTTTTATAATGATTTCATTCTCATTTTATAATAAATTGTGCTTTTAAAAGTATAAAAAAAGTTACCTTCTATGGTTTTAATTCAATATTTTAATTTACATTATTTTTATTAAAATAAAATTATTACTACCCGCATTATGTATAATATGATATTTTATTTTCAATTAAAAGAATAAAAGAACGTTTATTTTCGATAAATATACACAACGCATCTGGTAAATGCTTATAATATATATATTGAAAATATATTTTCAGAAAAAACCTAAATCAAGTGACAAAGTTTGAGTGTAAGAATGAACGAATGTGAAGATATTGTTAGACACACTTTATTTCTATAGAATTTGAATCTAATCCCGAAAATATAAAGTTTAATTTGCATTGTAGATCATGTACCATGTAATATATAACCGCAGAACATACTCTCCATGTTAATACGTGACCTTTAAAAGTAATCAAGTCGTAATCCACCAGACCGCACGTCGTCCGGCCACAATCAGTACGGGATGGTACTGATTACAACTTTGCGTAAACTAAAACTGATTGTATTATCATATTAATGTTTCCGTTTATTCTTTAATTAATTTAATCCCTTTTATTTGAAAATCCGTCAACACGGTTAAATAACATGTTAATATTTATTAACCGACTTTAAAATAAGATTCCTATTTTTTACGTAGATTTCTCTGATACTAGGTTTTGACATATTTTTATAGAGAGCTAACGCTTCTGTAAATTCTAGACTGGGTTTATATTAAACATTATTAGTAATTCTGTTTTCAATGGATAAACTTATTTTATTTATCCCGCTGCAGTTAAATCGTGTACATTCCTACCTCAGGGTGATGTATTGAAGCTTACTCACATTTGAAATTATTATTTACTGCTCTTATAAAACGGTAAATAATATTAAAATGACACAGTTAAGTGCTTGAGGTAAACCAAAATGAATTAATTTAATTTCATTATAAATTGTATTATTTACTTGTATTTTTGTTTCAATTTTATTCGCAATTATAATTGCTTTTTTAATATATTTTCGTCTAATCAAATGCCTTAATTTATTACCGATAAAATTATCCAAATAATCACATAATCTCAACAGTCGATTTGATATATTTTGTTTCGTATTTTTTATTTGACATATATCATTTGTCTTATATTTTTTTATATATATTTACATATACATATATATTTTAAAATATACATAAGTATATATTATATTATTTTTAAAATAACTTTCATGAAATCAAGCAATTAGGAAAAAATAACACAAATATGAATAGGGCACTACGGTAAAGAAAAATACATTATGAAATTTCATAAAAAAATAAATTGACGTAGAAATATACTTAAATAATCTGATTTTGAAACATAAGAGCTTAAATATTATTGTTTTATTTTATTAAAATTTAAAGTCGTAATTTTTAATCTATATATCACGTGACCTAATACACGAGCCTCCATGGTATGACGCCATAGGCAAAAACTGTCAATTCAGTTTAAACAGCTAGGTTACATATCTATCAATTTAAACTTTAAGCAGTAATGTAATTAAATAATTGTGTTTTTTCATGTGTCGTCGATCATTTTAGAATACCCAATTTTTGGAAGTATGAATTCAATGCATTTAGGCTCTTTCTAAATATATAACAGCTAATTCTCGCGACTTACTTGCATTAAAGGTTCTAAATTCTTTCTTAAGAATTTTTTTTTTTGTCAGACTGGAAAATATTCCAATTAGTGCATTCAAACAAACATTTTTACCTTCACATAATAGTATACATGTATTTAAAACAAAATACGACTTAAAATACCATTTCATACTGTTAGGGTAACACATTTAAGATTTCAACATTTGTGTAAAACATAAACAATGTATTATTTACCGTATTGAAATGCGTAATGTTAACAGTATGACGCATGTGAATACGTAAGTAACTTCTGTAATCGAGAGTCATTCTTTGAAGAAAGTTTCTTGAGACCGCTTCCAGGACAGTATGACTAGAGCTTGACGATGAGTGTTCTCAGGAAATAATCACGATAACAAACTTTACTGTAATATTATTTGTGGAATTTTAGTGATATGTGGATTAGATATATATTGAATTCGAACAAATGTGTTAATATCTTATTTAATAATATAATTTTAAGAATGAATCACAATGAAAAAACGCTTTTATAAAATAATTTCTAAAATTAATCGTTTACAATGATATTCGAAATTAGAACTTGCAAATCAAATCACTAAGTCACTCGTATAAACTTTCAAAAACTATTAAACAACCTACTTTATCTAGCACATATTCAAATCGATTATTTTAATCAAGTAATAACGCATGTTTTTAAACTGGCCTATAGTTATATGAAACTTAAAGTATCTTTAACTTTGACCGCTAGAAATTATAAAAAATTACAGATACAGGGCAATTGAAATGAGCCTTTGTGACGTAATCACATTATTTAGCACAAATGAATAAGGTATATGACACACCTGCGAGCGTGACTCTTAGAAGAAAGTTCCGCAATACCGGATAGTGATACGACGTGATGAATTGAAGTGTTACGAATAAAAGATAAAATAATCGGCTTAGTTAAACACATATTTAATATTTGAGTAATAATCTGAAATTTATAATGTTTTTGCTTTTAATTATTTATAACAGACAATTTGTTATCCTTTTGATTATTATATCATACAAATTCTAAAATGTAATATCCTTTGTACCTGTAATAACACTTACTCTCTTATCAAACTAGAACACAGTAGTACGAAATGATGATATTTAACAAAATAACTGGTGGATACCTTATACGCATTTATGTCGATCCCAACAAAACACGTAACGCGTTCATTCGTATAATTTGTACGATCGTCATTTGAATACGTCATTCTTTACCTTAAAAATTAATACTTAATCGTTGAAATGCTGACTACAGCATCACTCTTAGTAATTAAAGTTAGGTAGATGATGAGGATTTTGATATAAGATTTGCTAATATTTCAAATAGAAAATTCAGATTAATACAATTATGTTAAGTTTTAATACATTAGCTATATAGGGCTAATAATATTTAGGGCTTAAGGCCACGTTTATTTACTTAATTTTTAATAAAATACACTTAGCAAATAACAATCTAATTTATATTCTTATGCTGTCTCTGCTATTCGCTGTCTCACGCACACTAAGAACTTTTGTAAGTACGAGCGTCACATTCCGATAATTTTAGCGTGGAAGGGCGCGCCTTCGTGAGTGGATAGATCTATACGTTGTTTACGTTGTTTACGAAAAAATGACTGTCAGTTTTTATTCTCACAGATCGAAAAAGTATAGTGTGCCTTCGAAATATCAGATAACTGTCCTGTTTGCGTGTTATATTTTTCTTAAATCATAGTAAGACGTTAAAAATAATACAAAAATAGATCTCTTTGATTGGTCCTTTTTTCACTTTTACAATGATTTTGAACGTCAGCCTCAGAGACAACGATCTACAGATTTTTTTATCATTGTGTTGTCTATAAAAATGCAGTACAAACCACTTTAATTGTTGCCCGTTGTCTATTACTTACAAAAACCTCTCAACAACGCTTCTGTATTTGCTTTATGAATTGTTATATATTATGTTCTACCGCTAGACATCGGTACTCAGTATTGTTGTGTTCCGGTTTGAAGGGTGAGTGAGTCAGTATAACTACGGGCACAAGGGACATAACATCTTAGTTCCCAAGTTTGGTGGTGCATTGCTGATGTAAGGAATGGTTAATATTTCTTATAGCGCCATTGTCTATGGCCCATTTGCTCGTTCGCCTATCTATATCATAAATGTGTGACCGATTAGAATATTCTACTGCTCTGAGACACAAAGCAAAAATTTAATAACGAAAATGTCACTATACCGTATAGAGCGTACGTGCTTTTAACGTGAGAGTCGTCTAATGAAACGAAAAAGTATTTATATGTGTATATATACCTATATATATATATATATATATATATATATAACATGCACAACATTTCGTTAATATTCAATTTCTTACATTTTTAATTGTATTCAATTTTGATTTCAATAAATTTTATAAAAAAAGTTAAGCGCTGTTATTTTTTCATTTGCCTCGCTGTCTTTTAATGTGATTCAACGTTTCTTTATACTTATATTTTAATTGAGGAACCGTTAAGCAATCATAGTAATTTTTAGCAACGCACTGTAGGCAAATATTGCTTCAATAAATCATATTAGGACTTAGGGTAACAGGATAAGTAAACAGGATAGCAGCTCACTGCTATTATTAATACCAATAAATTACCGCCAAATAAGATGTACCACCCTTGAGAACTGATGATACAGCAATAGTAATTATTGCTGTTTACTTACCTCAGGTTTTTGAAATGCTGATTCAAGTCCAATTAACTAATTTGTCTCAAATCCGAGGGTTTAAATAAAAATCCAAATTAGTATAATTTTGATTTTGACCAATGTTTCTGCAAATGGAGGTTATTGCATAATAACATATTTTTGAACTAAGAATTTCTAAATTTCGACAAATCATAAATTATACAATTATCGAACTAGAAATATTAACTCGGTGATCGTTAGTTTGTTAATAAATCCAGTCAGGCTGTATATACACTGCTGTCCTCCGAAAAATTTATAACAATATCACTATGACAGTTTTGATTTATAAGTCTTTTTCGCGAACGTCGCGACAAATTTCTTATTTTATACCGAATGATTTATTTATTCATTAAAAGCTGCCAGAACTTTTACAAATTTTTATTCACATAAGTACTCGTTTTGGCAAAAGGTTGAAAATGTTCATTACACCATAAATCATATTTTTATTCATTATATATTTTGTATTTCACTTGGATAATAAATTCAATTCATAACGTCAAATTGTCGAGACAATAAGTTGATTTCAGATTAGATAACCATTAAACGAAATAAATTTTTCGAATAAAACGCTCAGAGAATACTGAACGACGCAAAACATAGTGTTTTGACTCAGTGTAAACTTTCAAAAGCATTTATCAATATAGATCGAATGACGGCTATATTTTTTTAATAATAATCTTAATAATGGAACTAACATAATTATTATTTAAATATTCACTAGCGACCCGCCCCGGTTTCGCACGGGTGCAATGATGATACTATATATACTACAGAATGTCTTCCAACGTTCACAGTCATTAGACAATACAAACTGCTACGTCCCTGCGTTTTAAATCTGTAATATCTTCGAAAATATTCATTTAACAATTACATGCTGTAAAGGGCTATATTCATCTATATGAAATGCACAATGTATTTAAGGTACTTAATTGGATAATGATAAAAAATTGTTATTGTGGGTTATCCCTAAAATATAGACATCAAAATATTATAATATTTTGATCTATCTCGTAAGTTTAAGCCAGCGTTTATAATGTAAGCGCAAAAAAAATGTGTTTATTTACTACATCACTCGAAAATTGTCAGGGTTTCTCTCCTATATTGTACATGTAATATACATATAAACCTTCCTCTTGAATCAATCTGTCTATTAAAAAAATCGCATCAAAATCTGTTGGGTAATTTTAAAGATCTAAGCATACACAGGGTCAGACAGCGGTAAGCGACTTTGCTTTATAATGATTCCAATGAACAATTTAATTCTTGCCGTTAGTTTATTCCTTTAAGACATCATTGCACTAATATGCAATATAAAATTTATGATTTATCGGAGCGGAACTAAGTTTTTTAGTAAAAAATGAAATACGTGATTACGATATGATAAAACACTTTTGATATATACATATATACCATACTAACTTAACGTATTTCTAAGGATTCCGTTACAAACGTTAGACACAACATGTAGATAGACTAAGTGACTAAGGAAATGATTTCTTATCTTATCACGCTTGGCCTGAGAACTTGAAAATGATACAATATAGTCCCTTGATAGATTTGTAAATATTTTACTTATAACTTGGTTATTCGTTTATTCAGAAAGAATACATAATAAATTGTTGATTTTATTTCAATATATAATATATTTGAAATGTTAAACCAAATTACTATAAAATATAAAGCTGGTTATAACCATAGGTTTTAAAACCGTTAAAATATAACAATAATATATTATTATTTCCGAACATAATTTGTCACTAGGTGGTTATTTTGACATTTCAATAATTAGGTATATTTCATACTAATTAAATAATCTCTCAACTGTAAGCCAATGAGGAAGTCGAATCGATTCGATTTCTATATAATTTATAAGTTTAGTCATTCGTTAACATATAATTAACATTTAGATTAATTGACAATAAATGTATTACTTATGTATATATATATATATTATTCATCTAGCTCATCATATAAAAATAAGGAAATACAGTTTTGATTGTGAAATGAGAAAAAACATAATTCGAAATGTAGATACTGTGCAATTAACTTGCAAAAAAAATGGTCAATTTCGTCATAAGCAACGTCATGATCGAATTATTTATTCGTTCTTGTAACTTGAAAACAATATTGTGATCTCGTAGTAATATATTCTTTGTTTTTTATCTAAATCGAGTTAAAATAAAAAATAAAAACTTTTACACTACATACTATATTTTTTTTTAATCATTACATCACTAAAATAATTATAATAGTAGTGTTTACGTGTGATTTTCTTTGTGCAGGTGCGAAACGCTACGGCCATATTCATAATGGGTCTATCTTGTTCGGACCTGCTCTTCTGCTGTTTCAATCTGCCTCTCGCCGCTTCCACTTTTTGGCATCGTTCTTGGAACCACGGCGGCCTCCTGTGCCGTATGTTTCCGCTGGCAAGATATGCGCTCGTTGCTGCCTCACTGTTCACTGTCTTAGCTATCACAGTCAACAGATATGTCATGATTGCACATCCAAGATTATATCCTAAGTGAGTACTTATAACCAGCTAAATATTCAATTTTCTTGTATCTTATTATATCTTTATTGCTTTGAAAACGAAATATTTCATTAACAGGTTGTACAAGAACCGAAACATAGCAATAATGCTGATCTTCATATGGATTCTGTCGTTTGGAGTCATGATAGCTACATGGTTCGAAAAATGGGGTCGATTTGGATTAGACACAAATATAGGATCCTGCTCTATTCTTCCAGATAAAAAGAACAGATCACCAAAGAAAGTCCTTTTTCTTACCGCTTTTATACTACCTTGTATAGCAATAATACTTTGTTATGCACGGATATTTTTCATCGTTCGTAAAGCGACGAAAAAGTCTATGAACACTAACAAACGGTTACCGAACCCAGATGAGCTGTCATCGGCGGATACGTCCTCCTCGGTATCAGCACGAATAACAGCGGAAATTAGTAGCAATTATGTTATGGAACAGACCATAGATCATGATATACCACTAAGGACTGATCAAAGTCCGGAAATTCAACGTTCGACGACGTTCAAACTTAGCACGAGAGACGACGTCGTGAGACATCCTGAAGATTTAAGAGAAGAACCAACCAGACTTCGAAGAACCGCATTAAGGAAATCCATGGCACTCCTGAAACTTTCCCTGCCAACACGAAAAGATAGAAGACTGGGAACGCTGATCATTGCTATAATGATATCATTTTGTTTGTGTCATTTACCTATAACGATTACAAAAGTATTACGCGAGATTAACCCCCACCCTGCATCTAATATAGCTGCCTACATTCTTTTATATTTATCGTCTAGTATTAATCCTGTAATTTACGTAGTCATGTCAAATGAGTACAGAAAAGCCTATAAGAATCTATTTAGGCGGCGAAGCAGAGCTTCGTTATCTTTAAAGGAAATCAGAAATCAATCATAGCGTATAGAATTAATTGGGAAATAATTCCTTAGAATATCACGTAGGATTTGAATTTAATACTCATTTTAATATTTATTTAGGTTAAGGTTAGAATACTTATATCTTGCGAATTATGTGTGTCATATTTTTTTGTCTTTTGTAAATATTGATAAATGTTATTTACGTAATAAAGGTTACATGAGGCTTCATCATTAAAATTATGATTAAAGTAGCTGTTTTTCAGTAATTTATTGTTGTAGATTAGGACTAGGCTTGGATTAGAAATATCTTAGGAGTAATCATACACGTTTACCTGTTATAGACAAAGAATAATAATATAATGTTATATAACGATACGGTTATGTAGAAAATCATTAGTATATAAGATGACCAGTATGATTGTTTAATAAATGGGGCCCAAGAACAATTATTATTGACATTCCGTTATATGATATAATATAAATCACTAATATTATATTAAGGCACGCGCACACTAGTCGAGACATTAACAAGTAAAAACTCTACAGCGATTTCATGTCACTTACACACTTACTAATTTAATTAGCATTGTTTTATAAGAAGATATTTATTGTATTAGTTTTGTGTTCTTATATTTATGAACTAAATAAAACAATAGCAAGTTCGCAATGCAATGCTACTTTCTGAAATAAAAAAAGACTGTTTTCCACAGCTGCTTGCATCTACTTTAAAAAAAACTGTCTAGTGATTACTCTTCCTTTAATCATAGACGGCCAATTTAAATTTAACGATGTGTGTCTTAGGTTTCATCAATTATTTTTCTTACGTGTCACGACTAATGTGCGTGATACAGAAATACTGCGTTATAATCTGTTTCCAATGTTAAAAATATCATTCAAATTAAATGTAGGTTATAATTGATAAGATAACAATAATCTATTTAAAGTTAAGCAATATGTGTGGCATGGAGATTGGTACAATAATACGAGAAAGCAATCGAATGGTATTGTAAATTAAATGTTAAGGGGAAGGTTACGGGCATGTCGATAATTTATCTTCACATCTTAAATCTAGTATATGTATCACATTTGTGAAATGATCTGTAGGTAAATTAAGCGCCTTTGTTTAATTTTGTCTGTCTCGTCAATAATCGAAGCTTCCGTCGTGCAATAACAACGAAGATGTGTGAGCGAGAAAGTATACACAGCTTCGGTCCTTCTCGCACAGAGTTGCAAGCACATTTCTTTTTAATATAATGTATGTATATTTGAAACGGTAACATCAAAGGAAACATATATTGGCACAGTTAAATAAGAACTGTGTCGTACTGAGTATACAACGTCGTGGTGTGATATTTTTTACTTAACAAAATGTCAAAGGCATGTAAAATTATTATAATTGTTATTATATAAGGTGCTGCCGTATTGACATGAAATCTACATTGTCAACAGATTATTTTAGAGCTACGCTGAATGAATTATGCATCTATAACTTCTTTATAAACTAAAACATAAAATTAAAGCAACAAAGTGCTCAACAATAAACTTTTAGAATTTTCACAGTAGCAAAATGCATATTCATATTATCAATAAGATAATTAATGTTGTGTTTTTTATCAATAAAATGTAGACGATGTTGATAAAGAATTAGACGTTAAATTGGAACGATGAATAATAATGTTTTTTTAAGGATATTTCATTGTAAATAAAACAATTTAGGTGTTTTTAAATTGCCGTTATGATATTCTATGGAAACATACTGACACTCGATTCTCGTCCTACTTGTGAATAAATTTTAAATCCACTTACGATGCTATGCTATTTTGATGAGTATATTCCTAAAATATAATTACTCGATTCTCTGATATTTTATTCCGGTAGAGTCGGATCTGAAGACATATTCTGTATGAATAAACTCGAAACTCGATAACGCATAATTCAATTGTGAAACTCGAGTTAGATAAGAGCACTGTCTTTTGACAAACACAGCTGTTTCATTTTATACAAAATATAAATAAAATATTTGTTCATTTTCTATTGTATAAGCCAAACAAATTTTTAAAATACGAAAATTTCTTTATTTATTCGCCTTTTTGCTTACATAAGAATCTTAAAGATTTCGAAGATTTATAAAGCAATTGAAAAAGAAAACTAATTTGTCGATAAATAAAGTTACAATGATTTTATATTAAGTAGAAAAGTAATTAATTTGGGTCTGATCTACAAAAAATGTTGCTAGGTGTAAAGTTTTCTACGATAAATTAATCTAGTATTGGGAAATAGATGTAGCAACACCAAAGGATTGTCACTAAGGAAACTTATGTAGAATTATTTAATGCACAAAATTATTTAATCAAAATGTCATATAAAAATATTCAATATTTATCACATATATAACCGATATTATATCAAAATTAATATTTCCTTGCTTATGAATTCAAAACTGTTGTGTTCAAAAATGTTCTGTATTCTTTATGATATAAGTTTTTGGAGATGTAGTGATGTACCAAAGAACCAACTCTCCTGGGGCCACAGAACCCTAAGCCATTGTACTTACCAAAGATAAATAAAGATAATAAAACGAACTTCAAATACAAATGATTTTAATTTAAACCCAAAATACATATACGACATATTATAATTATTTATTAATTCAAATCAACTGTGTGCCGACCGGGCACAGATTATTTCGCACATATCATTTAGGATTGAGAAGACACGAGATTGATCGGTACGATTGAGATAACAAAATCAATTAAATTTTGAAGGCAAGCACAGTAGTAGCAGCTTCCTAATTAATCACAATCAACACAAACATTAAGAGTTAATAATAAAGTGAATTAAAAATAATTGTTAGTATTCTAAACTATATACAATATAATTGGACTATTCACAATTTTATTTTATTACATTTAATACTAGCTGTACCCGCGACTCAGTGCGCATTTGAATTTAATAAAAAAGTTATTATAGTTCGCAGATTTTAGTATTACTTATTAATACTGTATTAGGCAGTTTTTGTGATATTAAGTGATTGGTGGGAGGAACCCGATGCGCGACGTGACGGCGGATCGAGGACTGCGCGCGGTACTGGACAGTATTTGGATATTGCAGCGTGACTTTATTATTATTTTATATATAAATATAATTCTAAAATAAAAGTAGCCTAAGTCACTTCTTATTGCATCAGATATCTGCCAGTAAAAGCCATTCCAGAGATTAGCCGGAACAAACAGACAGACAAAAAATGTAAAAAATGTTATTTCGGTATATGTACCGTGTATACTTACATATGTATTTAGTAAATAGCAGTTATTATTTTAATATTACAAACAGACACTCTAATTTTATGAAATGTTGTTAATGTAAAAATAATATTTACATAAGAATGAACAAATTGGATTTAACACAAACGTCACTAACAATTCAACGTTTTTGGACGAGACACTTTAGGGTATGGACTTTATGGAATAGGGGAATATCGTAAGCAGGATGAAATAATTTAGGATAAACGAACATGATATCGGTTGCGGAACCTTCGTCTAAGCCTAATTCACACAGAGAGTGGTCATGAATTCTTATTTTACTTAGGTGAGTTGGAGTGGATGAATGGCCGTGGCGTAACCGGTCGTAATATTGGAAGTGACCCCAACAAGTGAAAACCAAGTTCGCCTTAGAATTTCAGGGAGTATCGCCAAATAAAACTTACCCATAACCGATTTTGATGAAATCATTAGATATGAGTCTGCCATCTCATTACCAATAATACCTGAGTGACTTGGTATCCAGAATAGCAAAACTTGTAGGCCTTTTTGACGACAGGATAACAGAGCCCCTCTGATCTTTAAAACAATCTAAAATCATTATTTACTACGAAACGGATTTTCTTTAATGGCCAACAAACAGCTTAGTGAGTCAGATAAAATAACAGATTGTTTTGTGTTATGATAATATTTAGCTTGGTTTACTTTTTTTTATAAAGTGACATTAATACTGTAAGAAACATTAAGTATCCTTTATATCCCTAATGCTACACCAACCTTGGGAGCTAAGATGTTATGTCCCGTGTGCCTGTAGTAACACTGGTACACTTAACTTTCAAACTGTAACACAACAACACAACAAGATGTGACGGAATATGCAATAAGCTACCTAGGGGTAACACGTATCCTCATTTCTTTTATACAAAAATAAAAGTCTAATATGTTTATTTTGATATTTTTATGTATTATTTATAACAAAATTGTCTTAAATAAATATTAATGATATAAAATTACTCTTAACGAAACAATATTCGAATAAACTTAATATTTTTTATAAAATATATTCTTCAATAATTTCAACATACTCAATTTAATAAACTATATAACAATTTACACGATATAAATTTTACATTTATTAAATATTTCATACCTATACATTGTACACATATATTTAATATTTGACCCAACAATTCAATCAAATAATTACACTAATTGTACGTTTGGTTAGGTTAATCCAACATAATTATAGCATGGGCGTCTGTCGTTCTAGTGATGATCCACGTCGCGTGTTCTATAGACTAAGAGGACGTGTAAGATTATATTCCGTAATTCGATCATTTACTTAGAACATTGATGTACATTAGTGATATTCTAATGTATATATGTTATTTATCTTGTCGGTCTGCAGAGGTTCCTAAAGGTTATATTACCGGGACAATAAAAAGTTATATTTTGGTAATGAATTCTTTAGTTAATTAACAATAGTCCCATCACTCTCAACAAGAGCAATAAGGGGAAAAAAATGGTAATTACACGTTTCAAATTAATAGTACAATTATCATTAAAAAAAATGGCATATTATTCAATACAAGATTATATAGATAAAAAAACGCGTGGAGCTAATACTTCTTGACTTTCAGCTAGGAATTTTATATGTATATTAGTATTTATCTAAAGTAACTTTGTATTTTAAAATTTGGAAAAGAGTAATTACTGAGTTTCTTGCCGGTTCTTCTCGGTATAGTCTTCATTCCGAACCAATGATAGTGTTACTTAATACATGTCTTTTAAATGACGATTCAAAAGTGCTTGGTAAAAGCCTACTTGAATAAAGTATATTTTGATTTTGATTATTGAATTTACATTAAATTCTAACAACTACCGACATGCATACATATGTTAATGTGTACATTCACACACACATGTATTTTGATTTACGTAATAAATAATAATAGAGTTAAAAATAAGAATAGATTGCACTTGACGATTCCACAAGGAAAGGTATTCCATAATTAGACAGATTTAACGGTAAACGCTATTTAACGGCATACGATTCAAGGCCATTAGCACTTTATCAATTATCTGAGATTCTGAGGTGTATTAGAGTCGAGAGAGAATTGTTAACCGCTCTTTGAGATAAGGTGTTTGAGCATAATAGACTAAGATAATAGGATATGTTGATTTCGACGTAAAGGTATTAACAACTATTTCATTGATCTATGGATACATAATTTTAGTACGCAGTCGAAATATGAAGTCCATATATATAGGTCGTTCATGCCTTCCAGACATATTTCCTTTTCATTATAAGTCTACTA